>NC_139683.1:21638181-21862077 GCF_964106915.1 Podarcis gaigeae | reverse complement strand
CTCTTTCCTTGAACTGTATAGCTTAGCATACTACTGGTAAGAAAATTGCCCCTGAGCTAGAGAGAACCGGAAGTTGAGTGAAAATCTGTGCTACCATTATGTTTTACTGTCACTGTAGAAGCCAGGATGCTGGAGGCTGTGTAAAGTTTAGGGACAGTTTTTGATTGGGGAGTAGGGTCAAGGGTGTTGGCTAGAAAGCCCGCCCTATTTTTAAAGCAACTACAAATACATTTTGGAAAATGTAACTATAACACATTGCTGCACACACACAAATGTACACATATATTGAAATAATATGGACCACATCTATTTTGGGAAGTGGAAAGACTTAACAGTGCAACTTGATAAAAGGTGTATAAATGTTAAAATTAACACGAGTTCTTTAAACATTTGCTTTTTAAATATGTAAATCTTTTTAATCCTTCAATTAAAAACAATGTTCTCATGTCCTTCCTGTTTGCCTGAATATTAGAAAAATGAGTTTTATATTTCAGCATGAATCTAAACTTAAATATTACTGCCTGTTGTTGAAAATACAATCAATAGTACTTTAAGGCATAATTAAAAATTTAATTAATGCCACTTGCATTGCAAACCCCACATTTAACACACATTTCCTAGACATTCAAGGACATTAAGCATGCTATATTCCAAATATGAAGACGGGAGGTGGGTGGTGGGTAAAAAGGAAGATGGTTTAATGGAACATTTGTCTTTTAGTATATATACCTGAATGATTAAGTATTGCAAATCCATTTGTTATAGTTAAGTGATATTAAACTTTTATATTCAGTATTGTTGTAAAAGTTAGTCTGCCATGCTGAAAGGTTACATAATCTATTAAAAATAAAATTCATCCCTATTGTTGGTAGGATTTTTTTTTAATGGTTGTGAGAATTCCTTCCTTCTTCTGTCAGGATCAATTACTCTGCTTCTAATAAAAATCTGAAAGAAGGGTTGGGTTAGTGATCAGTGCTCACTGTGGATAATTTGTGATATTACTGCCTAAACTGAGCCAAGTGTTCTATATTTCTGGCAAGGAAGTAAAATCTATCCTTCATCTTAAGTGCCCTACATTGTGTGTAGATGGTGGGGTACAGTCAACTGTTACTGGTTAAAAACACTAAGAATATCAGTGTTTTAAAGATGTTTGGGATGTGTTGATATATTTTTGTATGTAAATTTATTTCCATGTGTTAGTTATTGAAAATTCTGCAGGGTGTGTGCGTGTGTGTGCAGTACCCAACACAATTTGCACAGCATACCATTATTCTTTGTAAAATTAAAGAATTAAAAAGCAGTGGATCACATTCAGCTAAAGAGAAGGAAATAGAAAATAAGCAAAAGGGAGAAGATGCAAATTAAGGCAGTGAAAATAGTTGTACATTTACGTTCTTAGTTACACTGTTAGGGAATTATTGTGAGAAGATCAGAGAAACAATGTATAATAGCCTGTTTGTTTTGATAACTCTAGAGTGCTACTCCAATGTCCATGTACTTCTGGAACAACCAGCAGGCTGCTATAACAGAGGCAGATTTAGGGCAGTAAGAGCAGTTCCCCTGCACACGAGGGCTAGGTGTGGGGGCATCAAATTTTGGCCTCCCAAAGGACACCATATTACCAAGGTGCACCCCAGACTACAACTATAATGATCTGAGCTAAATAAAGCCTGTATATAGCCTAGGAGCAGAATCTGTAACCTATGGTCTTGGAACTACATGCCATTTACTGTGCAGAATCATGTTTACTTACGTAATAAAGAATTATATTTTTGTTTTGCTCTCATCCGAGGGCACAAGGCATATAACCTTATTGAATGCTAAGTGTCCAAAACTTTCCAAAAACAAGGGTTGGAAGTCACTGGAGAAAGGGCTTTTTGTTTTACTTCTGGGATGCTGTTTGATTGATACTGAATCGTTTCTCCTCGTTGAGGTGGGAGAAATCTGACCCTCCCCTGTAGCACCCTCATCTTTGGAGGTGAAATTAATTGAACTGATTCAGAGGGGAGAAATATGACATCACCTGAAGAAGATAGTGATTTGGCTTTGAAACTGATTCTGCAATGTACAACATCAAAAAACCCATGGAAATCATCCCTACTAAAGCTCAATTTGTTGGAATGGGGTGGGGCGGGGCAGGGGAGTAGGTTGTCTACTTAAGTAATGTAGCTTTACAAGTTAACAACAGCTTTATTTCCTCCTTTCCTTGTGTATGTGTGTGTCTGTGAACTTTGCCAGCCAGCAAGATCAAACACTCTTAAGAATATGTGCGTGCGTGCGTGCGTGCGTGCGTGTGTGAGTGGCTTCCTGCCTCCCTGCCGGCCTGGCAGTCAC
Organism: Podarcis gaigeae; assembly: GCF_964106915.1. Lineage (NCBI taxonomy): Eukaryota > Metazoa > Chordata > Lepidosauria > Squamata > Lacertidae > Podarcis > Podarcis gaigeae. Next base: position 21,859,743 of record NC_139683.1, on the reverse strand, counting down.
CATATACCTTCTCCCAGTCAGATGCTTTATTCATAAATCATCATAATACATCTCAAGTACAGCATTAGAAATGTACTCAATGTAAATGTCTTTCTGGAGCCGGGAAATGGTGGCTGGCAGCAGAGCTTTTGCTCTTGCATGTTTGAGAAGTATACCACACACACAAGCTGCAGGAATAGGAGGCTGCTCACCCTGCTTCCTAACTAAGGTAAACAACTTTCCTTGGACTACCTGAATCAGCTGGATTATTTGCAGCACCAGCCCCCAAAATATAAAATGCTACCCTCCTCTCTCCAATTGTGCACCCTGTGAAGACATTTACAACAACCCTTAGTTGGTAGTCACAAATATTCATAAGATTAAAACTGAAGACATTGCAGAGTTCATGTTCAGGTAGAACTGGAGGAACATACAAGAGGAGTACAAGATCATTCATCCGTATGGGCTCAATAGATGATCCTCGTGAGATACAGGATAGCTTTACTTGGATCATAGCACCTGTAATTACTTGCAAATGAGAATATGTGACTAGCAACTAAGCCCACAGTAATGAATACGGTAGATGACATTGTGCCATTTACCATACTTAAGCTGAGAAGTCCTGTCTTTTAAATAAAGGAATCCATTTTTTGTCACTAAATCGATTTTTATCAAACCTGGAATAACCACTTTGCTTCTGTGTGTTTCATCTTTGTGCTAATTGTATGCAGTATCTTTCATTTGTTTTTTGTGATGGTCCTTTGTTAAAAACAACAACCAACCAACCAAGTTTATTTTCTTTGTGGTTGACATATATACCATCATGTTACCACTGTATAATGCTTTCATTGACAGGCACCCTGTTAACAAGAAAGACTTTAAATACATTTAGAATATTTGTATGATTCAGAGATGATATTCAAGGTGAGGACAAAAATGCTAGAAGTGATTGTTAATTACTGAACCATGATAGGCAAGCTACATATTGGATTAAAAAGGTGATAGCTGCTGGTCTTCCTGGAAGAATGTTTCTATTTTGGTGGCTACAGTATCTTGAGTGGCTGGGATCCTCTCTGGCAGCCCTGGCACATTCCTGTTTGAATATCAGGATAAGCCAGATGATCTTAGAATTGCTGAACTATATGCTCTCTCTGCTTGGATATACTGTACTGTACAGTACTTGGACTAGTTATCTTTTCAAAGTTCAGTGTCTGTTAGCATTTTGTTAACATCTAGATTTTTCTTCTTTAAAATGTTAAATAATTTTACAATAATTATAATAAAAATATTTATATACCTCTATGTTACATAAATATCAGAGTGATTAACAAAAACAATATTCATATACAAACTCAATTTAACATCAGAGATAATCAACTGTTGCTGATATGTTTTCTTAATTGTCTGCATAAGGTTTCTGCAGGCATTTAAAAGTTAAAACAGAAAGCACCTTCTGAATCTCTTCTGGCAGAACTTTCTACAGGACTGGGCTGGTTGGTTTCTTGTTCCTATCATATGAGCCTCACCAACTTGGGGGATAACCAGCAATGCTCCTACAGGTGATCACAGTGATGAAGCTGGGAGATAAAGGTTCTGCCGGTCCTCAGGATACCCTGGTCCTAAGTTATTATGGGCTTTGTCAATTAATACAATTACCTTGACCCTGGCTTGGTAATAGATGGGCAGCCAACACAGATGTTTTAAAACAGGTGTCACATGTTGTGCAGTATGTATTCACATCAGTAGGCTAACCACTGCATTCTGCATCAGCTGGAGTTTCTGACCAGGGCGAAGGGCAGCCCCACATACAGTATGAAATCTGGCCTTTAGGTTACCAATTCATGGTCTACAGCTGTCAGAATATACCTAGAACAGCTGTAGCTGGCAAACTAGATCAAGCGGGTCAAAAGCACTCCTTGCCACAGAGTACACTTGATGGAGAGAGATAGATTATCTAGGAGTTATTCCAAGTTGTATATCTTCTTCAGAGGGAGTCCAAAACAGGTAACTTCCCAGTTTCCCAGGCATAGGAATCACCCACCCAAATAACCTCCGTCTTCTCAGGATTCAGGCACAGTTTACTGGCCCTCATCCAATCCACTACTGCATTCAGACACCATTCCAGAGCTTTCACAGCCTCTTTTGATTCACTTGCTATGGATAAATAGACCTGTGTGTCATCAGTGTACTGATGACACCTTGCCGCAAAACTAATAACCTTGCCAACCATTTCATATAGATGTAAAGTAGCACTTGAGAGAGGATAGTACTTTGCTCAGTTCAATAGCACAAGCGTTGGGGGAGCAAGAAGCACTCACCCAGTGCTGCTCTCTGAGCATGACTCTGAAGGTAAGAATGGAACATCTGTAATACTGTGCCTCCAGTACCCATCCCACTGAGCCAGTCCAAGAGAATACCATCGTTAATAGTATCAAAAGCTACTGAGATCAAGCAGAACCTGCAGGGTCACACACACACTGTATCACAATAAAATTCATATATCAGGGCAATCAACCCCTGATTTGAACCTAGATTGTAGTGGGTCTAGTTAATAAGTCTTATCCAGGAATACTTGCATTTGCACCACAATCACCCTCTCCACTGTTGATGCCAGTAAAGGGGTGTGGACAACTAGTCACTAGTTGTTACATGCCATCAGGTATTGGGTGGGCTTTTTTAAAGTTTGCACACGATCTCCATTTTATGAGCAGCAGGCAACCACCCATGCCAGTATATGTTTACCACACCTATTACCCTTTCAGTACACCACTTTGACTAGCTTTAATAAGCCAGGGATGGACAAAGATTCAATGAGTAGGTGGTTGGGTGCATTACTGCCAGAATCTTGAATATACATCAGGACTGTAGTCCACTATGCTCCATTTTCAGGTCAAAACAAAAACATTGATAGTTCAGATGGTGTGATTTAGTAGATTTGTAGGACAATCCTAATTAGAATGTAATAGAATGCACAGTTCACAGAGTTGAAATGTTGATTACCTTGTCTGCCTTTATATACTCATGTCACTTGTGGTCTGTCTAAACCAGATGAAACCATCTGGATATCGTTCCATGGCTACCTCTCTTCACAGACTATGATTAAAACTGGCTTATTACTGCCCCATCCCACTGTTCACATCTACCATCCATGCTCCCAATGGGTACATGCCATACTGACATCTGATATTACCCCCTTTGGACTATAAATCAGTTGTGTACAAGAGTGTAATTTCAACATCCTGTGCTTGTGGGATATGGCTGTGCTGCTGTGCTGCTCGTCAGCTGTAATTTCTCTCTAAAAGGTTGCTTCTTAATATATGTGTTGGATAATGCCAGTGTAGCTGTCCTATTGTGGATGAAAAAGCCTTTAGGGTTCCAGTTGCTGAGTCATTGCCAGATTAGTTCTGTGCAATAGACGAGCATGGTAATATAGTGGTTGTTGCAAATGTTATCTTTTATCCTAAGCACTTATTTGTTTGGCTATAAACCATAACAACAATACTAAAATATCAACACAAAATGCTCTGATCTGCCTGTAGATTATCCAGTTGCTTGAGCCACTGAAGGGTAGGCACTGTATGAACCCAAAACACCACATCCAAATGTGCTGGCTGCACAACAAAACCTTAAGGCAAATACAGTAATTTGTATTTTCTAAACCAAGTAATAATGAAATACAAGAGTGTGCAGAGTTCTTATCACAGACACGCCCATCCCTGAATCATGGAATTGTAGAGTTGGACATTGCTCTGACGTCAGCTAGTCCAACCCCCTGCAATGCTGGAATCTCAACACACATCCATTTTGAAACCATATTGCTGCTATCCACAGAAAATACAAAACCATTTTTTCTTTGGAGGGGAGAGGTAAGAAGGATGGAAGAGCCAGCCATATTGATTGATGTAGCATCACCAGGCTTAAAAAATAACACTGTCTCTACTATTTCTAGCGTAGGTTTGTGTTGGCATATTGGTGTAGTAAAGTAGCAGCACTGTGGGATAGCTTTCCAGGCTGGTAGCTTTTCAGGCTGATTGCACAAGAAGCTGTCAGTCAGCCCCAAACCTGAGTAGTATAGCATAGAAGATGAACTATGCTTCTCACCTGTGTGTGGTATCAGGGACAGTTCTCCAAAACTACTATTTTTCTGTATACTTTAAGTACACCCTCACATACCCAGAAGACAATACCCTGTCTGTGAGCAGCACCCTGCACTGCCTTGCTGGACATCCAATAAGGTCCAGCAAATGTACAATTAAAGAGAATATCAAAGAAAGTGTTATTAACAAGCAACCTAATGCTTTCCAGGGATGAGGTGACTCTTTGCATGAATTCCTTCATCTGTGCTCCAGCTCATGGAAAGCCACCGGTAGCATGGCTGCATATAAACTTGCTCTGATATTTGAAAATCACTAAAGGTCCATATTCCCTTTTGGATGGCCTAGGAAGACACTAGTTTAAGTTCTACTTTTAAGTGTTCTGCTAGGTACTGCTTCACCATGAAGAAAGACCAAAAGAAAATCCTTTTTCATTTGTGTTTCCTATTTTTTGGCGTAAAGTATGAGGGCTGTATTACGCTTTTCTGGTTTCTGAAAGATATATTTTTCAATGTAAACAACACGTGCATTTCCTAACACCTATATTAGCACCACTTTAGTTTTTTTATTGCATTTCAAAGGGTTTGGATGGACATTAATCCTTAAACCTTTCTCAAGTTCCTGTCTTCTTTCTGGCTGGAATTGAAACAGATGCTTGACATGCTTGGTAATGCTCCAACTAGGATCAGAGTTTTTGTTATTCCTTGGAAGTTTCAATAACTCTCTTCAAAGATCCACTGTCATCCTTGTAGTCTTCCTCCAGCCCACTCTGAATACTCATTCAATCAGCAGCTGTGAACCTGAGTGGTGTTTACGTCAGTTTCCTCCTGCCTCTACTTCTGTCTCATGTCTCCCACAGCTAATGTGGTTGGTGGGGCAATACTCCTCTATGTCACCATCCAGAAAGTGGTATTTTCTTCCTTCTCCTTGCCTTACTGTTTTCAAAAGATGCAAGCAAAAGTAACTAGATGCCTAAGAACACTCAAAGCCGTTTTGAGAGGCTTTCAGATGGTATATGTGTACATCTAATGAAAAGAGCTATATGGAGCATACTGAAGTTAGCCATTGTTTAAAACCTTTTTCACTGCAGCCAGTTATATGATTTCTGTCAGTCCAAATTGGTGACCTTTCCTCAGGCTCAAATTTGTGATGAGAAATCCCCTGAATATTAGCTCTTAATTTGTAATATTTCTGTATCTGGAAACATGTACACATGTTCCCATAGGCACACATTTGTTTTGTTAAACATTTGTGCGCATACAGGAACCAGGAGTCTCTTAGAAGCCAGAGAAAGGTGAGCAGGAGCTATGTCCTTGTTGCCTGATCCAGACTTTTGAAACTTTGGGCTCACAAACAGCAAAGCAAACATATCTACGAAGGCTGTTTTGGGGGGTTTTTTTGACTGGGATTGGGAGTTGGGGATAAGTATCCAGTGAAGTCAAAACTATCTTGAATTGCACCCTAAAAATCCACATTGCATGCCAGCAGAAGCTGGAAGAACATCTGAGTGTATGGTTTGGCAACAGAATAGCTGTTTACTAATTTTTCCACCAAAGTCTGGATTCTGATGATGAGAATAAATCCTTTCTCGAGTGTTCCTTTGCTTGGAACATCAAGCGGGAACATGCACAGATACTTTAAAGGAAATATTCGAACGATCTTGTCCTAAATAATTACACAGCAATTAAGTATTATGCTAGTGACATTATTACAATTTCTTGTACTATTTTTACTGATAGTAATCGGTAAATATTGATGCTCAGTTTAATTTAACAAAGAAATCATACATTATGTAAGAGAAAATACTAAACTTGCATTTAATGGCTTGTGTGCCACTAATGATAAAAGAATAAGAGGGGTAGGAATGGAATATTTGTAAAGGAGGAAAAAAAGACAATAAAGATGACTTTCAGGAGTGTATGCAGACCTTCCAGATATTACTATTGCATTTCTTATGTCTTCAGATTCGTATCCCTTGTATCTCTTGTAGTATAACTCTGTTCCCCAACCAACATCCTTCCGTTTTCCATATATCCTTGCAATAGTACCCACATGTTATTATAATGCATGGTGACATTTTGTAATATCGCGGTCTATAGAGTTTTACGCTCATTTTTTTTAATAGCAATGTCACTTCTATAAAAATGTCCATCTTGGAAATCTAATTATTTTCAAAAGAATTTCTATTACTGTATGGGACAATCATGTTATATTGCCTGTGACAAGCAGGGCCGCAAGCCATTTTTTATGTTTCGTCTGTATTCCTAACAATGGCTGACCATTATTATTACTACTATAATATATTATTATAATATTTTACACTTTAATTTTAACTCCCTTCTATCCTATTAAGAGCAGTCTTAAAAAATGTCAGTGTTTTAACAGCTCTCCAGGATGGTGTTCGCTTTCTTACACACTTACAATGGGTAATGTTTCGGTCAATTGCTAATTTGCCTCCTAGATGGTTTTCCATAGGGTTTCCTTTTCTATTTTTATTCTGCACACTGCTTTGAGGTACTAAAATATTGTGCACTTGTCAAGCTCATTTTATCCTCTGAAATGCAGACACACAACCCTTGTGCACATAGGTGGCACACTATAAATTTACTGCAAAAACTTGTCATACAAAATCTGTCTATTTCTCCATCTTTCCCAGTATTATCTGTTCTGACTGACAGTGGCTCTTTAGGGTCTCAGACAGGAGTATTTTGGGTCACCTACTACCTGATCCTCTTAGGATATCAAGGATTGAACCTGGGACCACAAAGCATATTGAGCTATGGCTTCCTCATACAAGTAGATATGTGTACACAAAGGAAAAGTATAGATAGAATGGAGTCATTGAAATGATTCTGGGTGGAGCACCTCCACCTGTGGATTAAGTTTCAGGAAACCAGAACGGATTGCAGCAGTGCAACACAAAAAAACATTATTGGTACATGTTCTCTGCTAAGATACACAGAATTCCAGTAGCAGTTCTGTTTGTTGCTTTACACTCTTGGACTATAATTGTAAAATAAGTGTGTACGTATAAACAATTGTTAAAATGATTGCAACACAGGATGGAGAGAAATTCTTTGCCAAGAATACATCTAGAATAAAATAAATAAATCTGAATAAAGGAAGCACATCAGCACTAAGGAATTCGAAAAAATTTCGAGAGTAGAACAACAAAAAGATTGAAAAGCTTCTGTAATTGACTATTGAGGACAGATGAGATAGTCACTGAAGTGTGCAATTTGATAAATTAGCTATTAAAGGGAATACAATAAGTTGTCTGTAAATATATGAGGAATATAAACAGGCAGGATAGGAAAGTTATTTGATGTGATACAAAGCAAAACTGAGCAAAAACATTATAGTGAACTTCCAATACAAATTTTTGTGATGCCTACCAGATTAAGTAAACAGATTTGTAAAGATGTTTTTGACTCCTGAGTCCTATAAATAGTAAACAAAATAGTTATGACTGTGTGTGTACAATAAAAAGGGCATTGCTACTTATAGTGGAAACTATTCCCTACTTCATCTGGAACATAGAGTGGCTGAAGTGGTTTCAGTCTCTAGAACTTGCTTCATTGAGTGAGGTGTGTGTGTGTGGATAACACTGGGCAACAATTTTTTACTTTTTGAATGTTGTCTAGATTTCTACAACTGATTTAGGGTATTTTTGCACTGCTGAATCAGGAAATGGCATCCGTTTCTCTCCATCAGGTCAGGTTTACTGTAAACTGAATGGTGGGCATTGGTAAAGGTAAGTACACGTAAACTGCATGTTGCTTCACCATTTTTCAAACTTCAGGGCTTGAACTTCCGTTTCTTGGAACTCCTGGAATGCTCAGTGGCAGGGAGGTCTCTCTTCAGAGTCCAACAGTAGTCAGCCATCATGACTGCGTCCCAGCGACCCTGATACCTGGTCTCCATCTCTTTCATGTCCTGATGGAATCTCTCCCCCTGCTCGTCACTCATTGAACCCAGGTTCTCAGGAAACCGGTCCATATGTAAAAATAGGTAGTGCATCTTGACACTCATGTTGCAGCCCAGTTTCTGAAAGCAGTCAACATGTTGTTGACAAGTTCTGCGTAGTTTCTGGCCTTATTGTTGCCAAGAAAGTTCTTCACTACCAGAACAAATGCCTTCTACGCTTCCAGTTCCACTTCGTTCATTGAGTTTCCGAACTCTGGATCTCTGATGAATTGATGGATCTGAGGACCGTCAAAGATGCCAGCTTTCAACTTCTCCATGGTCAATCCTGGAAAAGCCTGGCACAAGTAAGTGAAGCAGTCACCATCCTTGTCCAGAGCCTTGGTGAACTGCTTGATTAAGCCGAGCTTGATGTGCAGCGGTGGGAAGAGTATTTTGTCTCTGTCCACCAGAGGGTCGTTGATGATGTTCCTTTTTTTGCAAGGCACCAATTCCTCCCGCACAGGCCAGTCCTTCTTCATGTAATGCTGAGCACGGTCCCTACTATCCCACATGCACAGAAAACATGGGTACTTGGTGAAGCCAGACTGTTGTCCCAACAAAAAGTTCACCATCTTCAGGTCAACACAAATAAACCACTTATGCTGATCATAACCAAGTTTCTCCAGCACATACTTCACCGTTTCATAGTTCTCCTTCAGTGTACTCGAGTGAGCCAGGGGTATAGAGGCAAACTGGTTGCCGTTGTGTAGCAGAACACATTTCAGTGATTTCTTGCTGCTGTCAATGAACAGTCTCCAATCTTTGGGTTCATACTGTGGCACTCCAAGCTTGAGCAGAAGCTGCACAATATCTGCACAGTACACCAAGTCCTTCTCTTCCGAGAAAAAATGGAGGTTTTATGACTTCAAACTGATCCCTTTTCAACATAATCACCCAGAACTATCGGACCTGAATACTTCTTGTCATTAAAATAATCATTTCCAATCAAAACAATTATTCGACATGGCATTTTACCCCCACCAACTTCTTCTAAAATGCTCCACAGAAGCGTACATGTGAACAAAAACGTAAAAAAAGACATGTGGCCATAGCTCAAAAACTTGACCTGATTGAGCAAAAGCAATGTGATTTTTGGATTCAGTGCATCAGATTCGTCCTAAATCAACTGAAAAAACGCAGACAACAAATTTGTTGTTGACCAGTGTAATATATTTGACCCAACCCTTTTCTCCCTCCCTCTTCTGTTAACATTTTTCATGGGTCCCCATATGTCAATATATACTAGCAAAGTGCCTGTCACGACATACTTACGTTAATAGCATTGATTTCCAGCCCCTTAATAATTTTAGTTGCTCTTTTCTGCACCTTTTCCAGCTCAACAGTATCCTTTTTTAGGGTCAAGCTGCAATATGTTATCTACAGAGCAGTGCCTTTATGTGGAAGACACTTAAAGGGTACAGCTACCTAGCTAATGTAATATTTAGTTTGACTCTCAACTGCAGCAGGCAGAACTGTACATAGTATTCCAGGTATGATTGCACCACAGATAGGCACAACAACACTAGCAGTTTTATTTTTGATCCCTTTCCTAATGATCCCTGGTATACATTTTTCATAACTACCATTTACTTGATCAACATCTTCATAGTAGATCTGTCCATCATGATTTTGAGATCTCTTTCCTGACTTGTCACTGTGAGTTCAGACTTTATCTAGGGTTTTTGTTTTTGCCCAAATGTCTATAATGCAGTGCATTTGCCATTTTATTGCCTGTTCACCCATTTATATCCCATTTTTAAAGCTCTTTGTAATCTCTTTTTGTTTTGTTTTTTCTACCATGAATAATTTGATGTAAGTAGCCAACCTGGCCACTTCACAGCTTATCCCTAACTTCAGACCATTTATGGACATGTTAAAAAGCATCATTCCCAGTGCAATATTATATTATACAGTGTCAATACTAAGTTATATTTGTCTGACTAGTAGACTTTAAAAGTCAAATTATTTACATTGCAGACAGCTATATGCCTCTTTTGTTGGATCTATGTAATCACTTGTCTTAATTTTTTCCCCCTATAAAAACGACAGGCTTGTTTTGGTTGCTGATTTGTTTGTGTCTTCGAGGGGTTAATCACAGTGACTGATGCAAATTGAGAGCAAAGAAAAGAGTGCATGGTTAATTGGAGCTTTTATGATAGGAAAATTTCATCTCAGGTTAGATTACCATGTAAACAATAAAATGATCTTAAGTATGCGTGGAGTCAAGAATTCAGTGCAAATGTATGATGAGCAAAATATGCATGGATAAAATACTTGGAAATTACTCCGAATGTTACTAGTTGTTGTTGGTATAGCATATTTTAAGTTGCTGTGCAACATGTTTGTAAACAAACCTTGTTTCTAAGTGTGATGAGTATGTTGTTTAAAGGCTTTGAAAGCAAGGGGGGCAGGAAGGCAGGAGTGGCAGTGCTTTACTAATCTGCCCATCAAGACAGAAGGGTGGTATTTCCCTCCTCTTTTTTTTTTTAGCTGCACCAGTTCCAAAGTGGTATTGCAGAGGGGGATCAGATTTGACCTCTTTCTGGGAAGGCCAAGTTCTCTCCATGTCCTACCCCAATCAGCTTTCATTTTCTTTGATCTTGAATGTGCTTTGTTGCACATATGCTGGCCAGTAAATTCTCTTGAGCAACATCATTAGGGGTGTCAAAATTCTTATGTGCATCCTATTTTTATTTCCTGTAACAGGTTGGAATGGGAGATGACTACATAATACTACTTCATAATACTAGTACTTATAATGTATATTGCTTGTTGATAAATGGGTCTTTTTTTTTACTTTTCCCCCGACCATGTATCAATTGGAAGCCTCTTGAAAAATTTAGTATTACGTTTCTAAAATAGCCAAAGGGAATATGTAAAAGTTAACAAACAATATTTCTTAACATGGATTAGCTTCCTTTCACAATTTTTTAAATAGATGATAGATATAGATAGATAGATAGATAGATAGATAGATGATAGATAGATAGATGATAGATAGATAGATAGATAGATAGATAGATATTGATAGATGATAGATAGATAGACAGATAGACTTCCCACTTTTTCAAGTAAATGCTGACTCTCCCTTTTCTGCTTAGTTCATCTTACCTCTCCTTTTCTTTGGGACTTCCATTTTATTCACAACATTTTTATAATCACTCTTGTAGTGCTTTTCTTTTACATTATAGTATTCTCTTCTCATATCCATTTTCTGCTTCATCCTTCCCTTCTTGTGCATCTTAAGGTTCTTAATCATCCATGTCCTTCCCTGCCCCCACAACTCCCACCAGTTAATTTCTCTCACCAAAACTGAACTCCATCTCTCATCAGGGTCCAGCAATAACAGGGACTGGTGGGGCTTTGACGAGTGTCTTACAGAGGTTGGGGAGGGGGGGTCGAAGGCTGCACCAGGACATGAGGCCCATGATTTAAGGAGTTTGGTGCCACCCATGGGGCAGGAGTTTGGGGTGGGTGGGTAGGGGAAGGGGAAGGGTCTGAGCGGTCAGAAATGGAGGTGGGGGCGCAGGAAATGTCAGAAGCGGAGGAAACAGCTGTTCAGGCAAGAGGCGGGGCATTCAAACCCCCACATTCTCTTGTCCCTCTGTCTCCTAGAACTAGAGATTTGAAGAGGGAAGTGCAGGAGAAGCCTCAGGTTGTGCATGTGCACTTCATCAAATGAAGGTACATAAGTCTGGAGGATGGAGGCATGGTTCCAATGTTGCTTCAGCTGCTCTGCCAGGCATGAACTTGGAAAAGTTAATGCCAGCTTAAGTAGACGCTAGAAGTGAGTGTTTGTGTGTGTATCTGATGCATCTTAGGAACTGCTGTGTGTACTTTTGTCAATAAATAATTAACTATCAGCTGTTTACCTTTCTGAACAGGGGGTATGTAGGACAGGCAGCATACTCAATAATTACGAAGGTTGTAGTCCGGCAACATCTGGAGGGCCACATATTAGCCACCCCTGCTCCAGCATACAATTAACTTCTCTCTGTGTCTGGGTCAGAGATAGGAAGCAAAGTGCCCAGCAGATGTTGCTGGACTACAACTTCCAGCCTGCATGGCCAGTGGACACCAATGATGGAAGTTGTAGTCCAGACATATCTGCAGTGTGCCATGTTTGCTTTCCTTGGTCTGGCTCTGCTCTATTTGAGTCATGTTTCTTGGAAGAAAAACAAACAAGCCAGCACGCAAAATGTTTTCCCTGCAAATATATTACCTGCAAAGTCTGTTTTTGTACACCAATATGAATATTTTTACAAATCATAAATAGAATAAGAGATTTGTAAGTGACCCAATGGAGAACACATCCTGACACCTGTATTTCAGAACAATTCTTACATACTGTTTCTTTTCATTACAATCGCTTTCTGTGAGTGAACCTAGCTTCATCTGGCATAGGCTCTAGGGGGAAAAACAGCAGCAGATAGAAGTTTATTTGAGATCTTTTAGTATTATTGAAAAGAGACAAGTGGAAGAGATATTATTGAAAGTAAAGTTCTAAACTACTCAAACATCTAAAGGCTTTTGAAAACTTTATACACAACCCAGTTAATTCTGTCATGTACCAAAGTGCCAAAAGATTGAGCAAGGATGAATGTTAATCCACTTTTATAAAATCAAAGGGTTCATATATTATTTTTTACTGTAAAGAAATAATTTGAATAAAATTTGACCCTTTTTTCAATAGTCTGTGGGTCAAATGGAACCCACCATTAAAATTCTCTAATATCTTTCTTGTATTAGCATTTCAAAACTCAATTTAAATATTCACAGAGCTCTTTTTTTAATAAACTTAACAAAATTCAGGTAATTTCCTTCAACTTTCTTGATTGAACGAAGGCAGTAGGTAGAGATATAAAAAAGATGTACAGCTATGAGCAAAACCTGAAATCAATTATATATAAAAATAACATAACACATGGAATGAAATTAATCAAAAGGGAAAAAAATTCTACTATATGATTCTCTGGTCTGCTACCTGCAGGCAAGGAACGTAAATGAAAAAAATCAACATTCTTCTCTCAGATAAGGAAAAAATTAATAAAAATGTTTCTTTCCTACAGATCCCCTGATGCAACTTATGTTAAAAGTGAGTGGCTGCAGGAAGAACTTGTTCATTTTAAATAGCTCCCATTTTCCTTGGCCAGAAAAAAATAGCTTTTGCCTTGCTGTTAAGCTCAATTACATCAGGTTTGTGTGGATTTGCTGTGTCCAGGAACACCTCTGTATCCTCCCCATCCTTGTTAACTGCTGTCAGGCAAACTCAGAAAGGACTTGAGAAAATGATTTACAGTTTTTTCATAATAAGTAGCAAAGAAATAGTTTTAACCTTGAACCTGTTTAAAAGTTGGAGCTCCACCCTGCTTGTGATTGGGAGTATCACAGGGTTTCCCTGACCAAACCTCTGTTAGTCCTTTAAATTCAAATGGTGGACAGTAAGAACCCTGGTTAGGTCCCAGATACTACCAAATGCCCTCACTGCAGTTATGTTAGGATCATGGGAAAGGAAGGGAGCAATGATTAGGGTTCATGGTCAATTGGTAAAAATGAGCCCATGCTGAGCCTCAACACTGGAAAGGTCTGTTCTGAATAACATGGGCTTGAAATGTGTGTCAGCATTACAAAATAATAATAATAATAATAATAATAATAATAATAATAATAATAGGAATCCCTTCTTTTTATTACTTACTTTGTGACTACTTTGTTCGGAGAGAGAAGAGGATTCAGCTTCCAGCATTCACTTCAGAATGGGTGTATATATAAGCTTAGATAGAGCATAAGATATTGTTCTAGTCACTTGGCATTTGGGTAGACCTGAAAGTTGATAGGACTTGGAATTTGATTTATCAGTTTGCCTCTGGAGACTGAGATGAAGTACACTTTTTTGACCTCATCCTGTCTGCTTCAAAGAGCTCTTCCAGAGGTGTACATTTCTAGGAATGCTTGTGATTCTAATAATGGGATCTCAGAATAACTGACAGGAATCCCCAAAGTAGAGGGCAAATGTCACTCTAAGTGCACTATATAAGGTTACAACTTGTCACTCTATAGTAAATTTAGTTTCATTAAAATATACCATATTCCTTTCTAGAATATAAAATAATAATGTGTAAGCTCAGTTTCAGTGTTTCTTTGTTTCCATGCCTGGGCATTGACATAATACTGTGATGGGGTAGACCAGTTATGGGCAAATGTGTATTATCCATACTGCCATGTGGGTAAGCAGGTTGGTGGTTTATTTTTATTAAAATGTACAGATATATACTTGTTATGTAGTAGCAAATAACAATGAAAAAGGAGCCTTCAAATAGGACAGATTCCGTTGGCTCAGATACAAGAGGGTATTCCATTATATCATTCCCCACCTCCTTTTGAGGAATGTGTTGTATTTCTTCTTTCAAGTCTTGCCTGTCTGCTTTCCTGAAATGTTTTTGTGTGTATAAGTTGAAGGCTCTGATTATCATTGTTTTTAGAGACTAAAGTCATGATTGACAGAATTATTTACCTTTAGCTCTGTCTTCAAAAGTATTCCGAGATTCTCATTTCAAATACCCTATCTACTTATCAAATATAAAATAAGACCATTGATACTAGAAATACTTAGCTGGTTATTAAATACAGAGGTAGTATAATACTATAAAACAGGTTAATTCACAAGTATATTTTTGACATGAAAGCAGATGGTATATACCCTGCCCCCCATCCCGCCATTGATATTGTTCATACCCAAGTATACGTATTGGCCTTTGGGTCCAAAATACCCAAAGTGTTGGATTCTGGCCTTAAGGTATGATGTGAGTTCAAGACATCAGTACTACTGCACAAATCACTAATAACTCAGGATCGGAGTGGTTAAAAAAGAACCTTCATCAGTACCTTCTGAAACAAATTCTGCAGTCTGGGGGAGACATGGTTCCATTAGTCGGCATAGCATGAAAAATGGGCCCCCAGGATATTTTCAGTGGTGACACCACAGCTATGGAATTCCCTGATGGGAGGGCAATCCTATTTCACTGAAAGGCAGTGAGGGTCCTGCTATTTATTTATTGTTTGTTTGTTTGTTTGTTTGTTTGTTTAATTTATATAACACCCTTCATCTAAGGAGCACAGGCAAAACACAAAAATACTTAAAACAATAGCAAAAAAACCAATACCCTCCCAGTTTAAAAGGCCATAGAATGTTTATTTAGCCATAGGCCTGAGATAAGAGAAATGTTCTCTCCTGGCCCCTAAATATATATAATGAAGGTGCCAGGCTAGCATACCAAAAACGAGGGGCCACCACAGAAAAGGAGGACTGCCCTTCATACAATCATACCTCATGTTGTGTCCGCTTCAGGTTGCGTTTTTTCGGGTTGTGGACTGCCGAAACCTGGAAGTACTGGAACAGGTTACTTCCAGGTTTGGGCAGTCGCGCATGCGCAGAAGCACTAAATTGTGCTTTGCGCATGCACAGAAGCACCAAATCGCAACCTGCACGTGCACAGACGTGCAGGCGCGGG
Source organism: Podarcis gaigeae (assembly GCF_964106915.1). Lineage (NCBI taxonomy): Eukaryota > Metazoa > Chordata > Lepidosauria > Squamata > Lacertidae > Podarcis > Podarcis gaigeae. The sequence continues at coordinate 21,844,193 of NC_139683.1, read as the reverse complement.
TTGGAAACTTGCATCCCGCACGGATCACATTTGCAACCTGAGCATCCACTGTATTTTACTTCAGTTGTTTGTATTTGATATAGCTTAGATAAAATAAGGTTGGTTTAAGTTGCATGCCTATAAAGGTACTTAGGAGTGAGACCCATTGAAGTCAATTGGACTTGCTGCTGAGTAGGCGTGCACTGTAAGGAACACTTTAAAGACCAAGCTAAATAAGAAGAGCCACCTATGGAAGACCATCTACTTCTGTGATCATCTACTTCTATGAAACCTTAGGTACAGATGTCCAACTTTACACTTTTATTATGTGACTACTTGTACATTATGTTGGTACAATGTTGTTGGTTTCTTTAAAGGCCCCCTTGAGGATGCTGTTGAGGATGAAGAAGAAGAGTGTCTATCGGAGGGAAATGACATTATCTCCAAAGAAGACTTTCCTCTGGAGGGAAGCTTTTCTGCAGAATTTGAGCCTGGGAATCTGAGCTGTGAAGAAGTGGAATACTTTTGTAATAAAGGTAATCAGTATTAAACAATCCTTGGGTCAGCAATCATTTGTATAAAATTGACTCCCTTGCAAATATTTTACACAAAAAATTCCTCTTTTGACATAATCAGATGTACCCAGTTTTTGCTGAACAGTTTATTAAGCAAATGCTACTTCAAACTAACAAAGGCTGTTTTTATGCACAGTCTCAATGCAAAGTTTTTAGCATTTGCTCCTACTGTACCATTTTGCCTTGTTTGATTCTGAACTTAGGATCAAAGAGCCTGTCTTTTACAGCACACATTAAAACTGGTATGTGTTCATATTTGGTTTAGGTTTAAAGGCATTTCATTCTGGTTCTGGCAGTCAACAAGTCATTTGAATTAATTAAATAAAGTGGTACAAGTGCTTTCGGTGTATGGTGTGGATGTAACCACACTATATTCTGACTTAAGAAACAAAAAAATGCAGTACATGTTGCATATCAAGTCACAAATCTTGGTACTAGTAGCAACATGTTCAAGGTGAATAACAAAAATAAATTATATTTTAAAAATAGTATCTTCTCAGAGCATTTTCGAAATAATTTTGTCCAATGTTTTTTTAGCTGTGTTCCTGTGGTTTTGATTCCTATGAACTGTTGATTACATCATTATAAAACATTCCTTTAAGGTGATGGCATGGGCTCCATGATGCACAGTAACTTTTCAAAGATAAGCCATGAGCAAAAGACAGGTTGGGCAGATTTGCATACCATGCTAAACCTATTTAGCAGGATGCAAATGAACATAAATGAGCTGCAACAAGCCTTGAGCTCTCACACTCCTGTCTCTGTGCAGCAGAAGTTTGGAATCTTTCTCTTCTGCTCAACCATGGTTTGTTACATTTCGATTGATAAAGTGTGGCTAACATTAACTATGGATACTTTCAAAGCCAGTCATCTTTAACCATAGTTGAAGAGGAGCTGTCTTGAAAAAGATTAAGAAAGAGGACAGTAAAAGAAGCTTGAACAGCTTTATAGCTTCACTTTCCAGACAAGGAACACAAAAGGAATCTGGCTTATTTCTTTCTTTGAAACATTTTTTATCCTATTAAGACAAGTTCAAGATGAATAACAAAAATAAATTAAAACAACTTTAATAGATCAAGAATTCTCTTGATTGAGTGGCTGGTTTTGCCCTTCAGTTCCTCCAGTTCCTTCTGCTATATCAGGGGTCTGCAACCCGCGGCTCCGGAGCCACATGTGGCTCTTTTACACCTTTGCCGCGGCTCCGGGGCGGATACTAGCGAGGGGAGGAGGCGCATTGTGCGCCCCGACACTTCCCACTGTGGCGGGCGCTGTACTGGCTGTGACGTTGCATGGGGGCGGTGCGTGCGTTAGTCACGCACCGTCCCGACGTCACCTTCCCGCCCGCTGTCAGATTGGAGGGCAGCGGCGCGCGTGCAGGTCTACGATTGCGAGGAGGAAGATCCTGTATATATAGCATTAAGGTAAGAAACAATATATGCAGTGTTATATTTGTTTTAAATGCCGCAATGGTTTTGCGGCTCCCAGTTTTTTTTTTCTTCGGAAATGGGTCCAAGTGGCTCTTTTTGTCTTAAAGGTTGCAGACCCCTATGCTATATCAATGGTTCCTTCTGCTTGGGACCATAATACTCAACTCTTTCCCTCCCTAAAACTAAGTTGACAAAAACGTGTTTGGTTTCTTAAAGTATGAAATGAAATGAATTATATTGGTTTTAACTTTAATACTGGACATGAGCTGTGTCAGTCTGTTCTGACACTCTTTTGGAACTCTCTCTTACTTGTCCTGCTGAGTAGCTATATAATAATGATTGGATTGCCTTACTCCTCTAATGAATTTGACTACTTTGTCCCAGCTGCTTACATTTCAACCAGGAAATAATGGTCTAGTTCAGATGTAACATAGACAAGCACGCGCCCTGTGCCTATGCATTCTTCGGGATATAAAACAAGTTTCAAACCCTGGTTTGTTCAGAACCTGCTCACCATAGTTTTTCAGTGTGGACATAAAAGTAAACTATGGTGACATAACATGAAACGGGTAACCCAAGGGAGCCTTCACTCACGGCATGCCAAGAAGGGAGGGGTGGACTGGTGATCTGCATGGGCATAAGACTTGTACAGATATCAGTTTAAAAAGCTGAAGCTGGACCATTGCTTCTTGAGGCAGCGAAGAGCAAAGAAACTTTAAGTTTGTTGAATTGTCTGGCCCATATAAAATGGCATATTTGTTATTGTCCAGTCACTGTATTATTATGTGATTTTATGCTTACTCTTTAAAGTCTTGGCGGCAGTTATCAGAAAATGATAATATTATAATAATGCAGCCTTCTTCTAAACCACTTAGAGGTTTTATTAGAATCAAGCGGTATATACATTTTGTGAAATAAACAAATACTTAAATAAAAAGTGAAAATACACTGGTGGAAAGGATTCCTGAATCTTGTAAAGATCTTGCAGAAAACTAGCTGTTTCATTTGCATCTGCTAGTAACAGTTTAACCAGAAACTGCAACTAGATCAATATGTAAAATTCTGACTCTGCACACGGTGTTTTTGGCTCTCTTTGCTCTCAGAAGGTTGATATTTCATAATATTACAGCTATAGTAGAAGCCACATCTCATTGGCTTCTTGGCCCATGATTTCCAGCCCTCCAAGCTTCTTATACTTGCTTTTTTCTTTACCTTTAGTGCACATCTTAAATTACCTCTGTGCCCTCTTTCTTGTTTTACTCCAAATCTGCTTTATCCTTGAGTCTTCCTTTCTTGAGTCCATGTCTCCCACCACCATCTGTTGGTTTCTGAGATGTCTGTTCTTCAGTCTGTTTTCCTATGCCTCTTAATCATCCTATCTCTCCCTAGCACTTCCATATTCATTCCCCCAATAACATACAGGTCCTTCCTGATACTGAGTTCTGTAAAGTGTCACAAATCCTCCTTGTGCCCAAATTATCTCTCCTCCCTCCCACCCCACACATTTCTTTAAGCGTTATTTCCTAGCTCTTTTTCCTTCAGGTTTTTCTATCTCAGTGCATTACATACTCCGCACCTGTCCTTCAGCCTCCTTGCCTCTCAGCTACTGTCTCTTAGTTTCCCTATATTCTAGACATCTTCTCAGTCCTCAGCCAAAGTTACAACTTTATTTTCCCTCACAGAAGCTGGTCTAGAAACTGTGTCATTTACTCAGTAGCTGAGCATTCTCTGTTATGGCATCACCTAAGCCTTCCGTTAGCTCAATATCATAGATTAGGCAGTTTATTACCTAATGCATATTCATGTATGCTGCAATCTAAAGAAACTATTTATTGTCCATTGTATGCCCAAATGAAGCTTCCCTTATAGTTTCCACAGCTAATGTGAATGGATTGTGGAATCTTATAATGGTTTGCCCTGTTGATTGTGGAAGGTACAATGGCGAAAATGAAAGAGGAACCTATCATTGCTTCACAAATGCACAAATGAGTTTTTAAATCATGTTCCTGACTTCTGGCTGTTCTGAACAATTAGAAACCCCAAAATATGAACTTCAGATTTGTTCATCACTGAAGCAAGCAGTAAAGCTTTTGCTTAGAGTTTTGGTTGGTCATCTGTTTTCCAAAACTTGGGTTTACTGAAGACATCTGTTGCATCTTCACACATAAACACACACACGGCTACATGGTCTTTGACTCCTTGTGGGAGATGATGTATAGCAATATTCATAAAAGAAGCTGTAAAACTGTCCTTCACTGCCACAAGCTACAAATGAAATTGGAAAGGATATTTCTAAGAATGAAAGTGTACATAAACCCAGTAATCTCTTTCCAACTGAGGGCGGTGTGACAGAAAATGTCTACTTTGAAGTATTGAGAGAACCTATCTGGATGGAGAGTATTATAAAGTCATTCCTGGATTGTCCCATCCCCCGTCCCCCTTCTTTTTCTTTTAATGCTCTGGGAAGGACTGAAAATTTTATTAAAGGGACCCTGGAAATTCAGTTGAAGTGCATTGGGTCATTTCCCCCACAAACTCCGTATTAGATTTTCAGTGCACCTCCTTGCCCCAGGCTCCACTGCATATCAAAGAAGAATCAACCAAATAACTAAAAGTTCACACACAACACAAAATAGCACTAGCATTATTTTATAACTTTGTGCCAAGGACTCCAGGGGAAACTTCCAACTAAGAAGCTGAAGCTTTGAGGCTGAGACTTAGCCTGGTGAGCTACCATAGTCTATTCTAGGGAACTGCCATCGGAGCTAGAGGCGGAGGGAAGGCTCCAGAGGGATGCCGGAGAGGGTCCCAGTAGGGAGAGAGGCAGCCCATCTGCTGGGGAAGGAAATCAGCGTAACACCAGTGGAGAAGGGGGGCAGATGGGGGAATCGGAGAGGAGGCTCCAGGACTCTTCACCGGAGACCAGCAGGGAGAGCACAGAAGACTTCCGCGCAGGGAGAGTAGGAGGAGACTTGGCGTCAAAGAACTTCTTTGCTGGAAGAAGTTCAAGAAACGCCCACTGCCGGATTCTGCCAGCGACTGAGACAGCCACGGGTGAAGGGCTGTCCAGACAGAAAGGGTTCAACCAGGTAACCTAGCCAGGAGTGGCGGCAACTTACGCACGAGCAACCCCTAGAACCATTACAGTCTATGAATGTGCAGGTCTTTGGGGTTTCATTCAGCCACAGAGAGGATTTTGATGTGCCACAACAGCCACTGTGGTATAAATACTGGCAAATGCAGCCTGACAGTAAGCTTGATCCTCTTTTCTTCATTGGTTTAAAATTTATTCATTCAGTTTAATGAAGGGTGGACTGAAATGCCCTCCCAGATGTGCAGGTAGGGGGAATGGAGGGGCATTTTAAAGAATATTTGGAATTGGGTGGTGAAACTTAGCTTTCCCTTCCTGAGGAACTGCACCTGTGACTATATTTCTGAAAGTTTAGGAGGGGAGGTAAGATAAGTTGTTTCTATTCTTTCTAGCTGTCAATACTGGTGGAATAATTTAATATGAGCTGCATTTTTGCTGAGTCTGATTAATTTGAGTTGATTTTATTATTTGTGTTTGTCTTGATATTTTGATCATGAGCCATGTAATTTTTTTGTATAAGACACAGTTAACCTCTGGTTTTAGAGTTTGCAGTTTATGTTAGGTGGATGAGACCTAGCATGGCAAGGCGGGGGGTGATAGATATCTGCTACTGGCACATAAAAGTATATACTAAAAGAGAAGCTGAAATTACCCGTTAATAGTTAGGATGCTGTTTAAGAAGCTCAACCTATGTAATCAGTCTTTGTTTTACAAATCATACTTTGTAAGTAGGTTATCAAAGCTGCAGTCCTTTACACACTGTCCTACGAATAACTTCCATTGATCCTAAGGGTGCTCACTTCTGAGCAGACACATGCAGGATTAATTAAATCTTGTGATTTTCCCCTTATTTCAGTGTGGCTTGAGTATCAGCAGTGAGCCTTTACAAAAGTGTCAACAAAAGCTGAGGTTAGGAGTTGGTACAGATGTAAAAACGGTTAAGACACAGGGAACCACACACAAGAGTATACATTTCTTGGCTGCCGTGCCTTCTATTCTTTCCTAGTTGGCCTTCATTAAGTGATGCATTGACACAAACATTAACCATAGTTAACATAGACTGGATTCTGTCTTCTTAACCAGGGTTTTCTAACCAGTTTTAAACCCTAATTTTGGAAGCTTAAGAGGAAACTCGGGGTTATAGTTAATAGAAGTCAGTGTGGGCAACCATATAGATAACAAATAACTTGCATGAAGTGTGAAGGAATTTGTGTGCAAGTTGTAAGGAGCTGAAGAAGGAGCCCGTGATCCATTGCACTGCTGCTGATGTTATAAGTGCTGCTAAAAGACTCCAGTATTACATTTTATTGTTTTCTGCATCCTTTTTCTCCTTCATGCTGTGTCTGTGTGGAGCTGTCGCTGGCACTGTTTCTAACACTCACCAAATCCTTGGCAGCCTAGAAAATGATTTCCTGGTATCCCTCCTTCCTTCTGTTGAATGATTTTATGTGAGCATGTGTAAATATTTTCTGCAGCTTTTGTGTCTAGCTTTGATACTTAATATATTTGCTTGTTTTTCTTTCTTGCTATGTGTGTGTGTGGTTTAAAATAAGCAGGAAGGTCTAGTTATTTTTTTTAATGAAATATTTTCAATCAATAGTGATTTCCCCTCTCCCAAGCAATGTCTTTAATGACATATTTTCTGCTCTTCTAATGCTCGAGCAATTGGGAGCAGGATCAGCATAAGGCAGCTATACCATACAGTAATCACTCTTGAGTTCAATAGGGAGGTCTTTACAGACAACTTTGTTCTTTTTTCTTAACGGGATTAAGAAGATCAGCTCTTTAAATTTCTTGCATATAACAGTGACATTTCCAGGGTGTGCTTAGACCAAAGAGTTCAAAGTGAAGGAATAATAAAAAAAAACCACCCAAAACCGAAAAGCCAATATGACTTTGTTTTTTACCTTGCTGGAGGAGCTGTTTCTGCAAATCGTCTATAAGCTTATTGACCTGCATCTTTGACTCCTTGTTTTCTCTGGATTTGGCTGGAGTGTAGACACTGATAGAGCACTGATAGAGGTGATTGAACAGCCCCCAGCTTTGCTTGGCACAAGGCCCCACAACTCCCCCAGGATTGACATTATCTTTTTCTGACAATACTTCATGTTTCTTCGAGCTTGCACTTCCTTAATTTTATTATTTATTTTTAATTCTTCCTGGAGCCTTTATGTATGTTTTTCAAGGAAATGAAGGGCACACTAATTCTTTTTGGTAAGCAGAGATAGTGTATAATACATGATGACATGTGTTCCCCAATGGAAGGAGGAAAAGGCTAATGTATGTAATAAACAGTACTTTTAAAAGATTTTCAAAGAATCATCAGCATCAAATTCCCGATGGCTTGTGCATATATTAACACTGAGGATTTGTATTGCAAAATCTATTACTTGATATATTTTGTCTGTACCATGAAAGTTTATTTGATCCAAAAAATTATGTGTACATAAGTAAATGTACTGCATGTGCAGCTGGAAAACATGGTTTCCTTTGCAGTTTTCTCTGCTGCTCATATGCCCAAAGAGGCAAGCCTCTGTTTAGTTTAAAAAAGTAACTTGCCTCTTCAAAACTGGGAGCTGCTATAGACATTCAAACAATTTATCTGGATAGTAGCCAGAAAATGCAATCTGTTTTAAATCAGCTTTTGGAATTCCTCAGAATTTGCTTCTGGTTTTCCTTGGCCAAAAGCAAATGTAAGTGAATTAAATAGAATTACAAACATACAGTGTCTAGTGTAGAACGGACTTGGTTGATCTCCACATTTGAACTCAGATTGGAATTACTTCTCTACGTCAGATAGATTCTGGTAGTAGTTCGCTAATCTTGGATCAAGTGCTGAGTGTTACAAGATCTAGATTCTTTTCCAGATGCCCTTCTGGGTCTTCATGAGAGTTCAATGGACTCGAACTATAGAGCTAGATGTAATAAGACCTTTTGCAGTGTGTGGTAATGATCCCCCTTTTTAAGACATCAGAAATGCTGAATTGGAGGTTGTTGGCATCTGTCTGTCTTGAGAGTCACTGGAGTGTGCCTGCAGGGGTGAAGTCAAAACTGCTGGAGAATCACAGTGCCTGCTGTGGCTGCAGAGACTGGTAACTCATAACTGCTGCCTCCCATGTTTGTTTTGCTTCATTGGTAGCACCAAACTGAACTCTCTGGGGCACAAGCCTGGACAGTGTGTATGGCGGTCCAGGGTTGCCCAGTTGACAAGACCCCCTTCTCGGCCTTGTTGGTGTGTTCCAAAAGAAAAGCAGAGAAATACATTTGAAGTGATCTATTAATTGGATAAGGACTATAAACTAACAGGAACAGAGTGATTTGCTCTCATCCTTATGCTTTTGTTCTGAATGGCTTGCTGGTGGGGAATCCTAGAATATTGTTTAATAATAATGGACAGCCCTGACCCAAATAATTCGTTCATCATAGTGTTAATACAGAACTGACTTTATCAGGGAAAATATTGTTGCATCAAATCTGTGGTGTTGGATAAATGCTCTTTATGACAGGATTACTACCCAAGTTAGAATAAAAATGTGAGCAACTTTTGACCAGACATATTTATTAATGGCAGTTAATTTATTTTGATTTATTCCTCACCTCATCCCCTCAGGGTGAGTTACACTTTCAAAACAGCACCTAATCCAATAAAATTTTAATTACTGGGGCAGTGTAGCTGTTGAATGAGTACTGAGTAGTGGTAAATACACCAAATAATATGATTCAAAGAAGCTATGTTAAGCATACAGGTGAGAGAACCAAGAGAAACTGCAGCTTTCTTTTGAGGTTTCTCCAGCTGCAGCTCCTAATTCCCCAAATGTACACTGTAGTTCAACCCTAAAAATGGCTTCCCTCTTCAGCTTTCGGAAGGGCTAATCTAGTTGTGTACACAATTCTGTTCCTTGTGCAACTAAGCACATGCAGAGCTTTTTGATTCAGTGGACTTTTATTTAATAAGCAAGATCTAATCTTAGGGTTGTGGTGGAAATCCCCAAAAGTGAAACTGGGTACATTCAGGAAACTGAAATACTTCAGGATCAATATCAAAGATGATTTCATGTTTGGATACACTCTTCTCAAGTTCTGATGTACGGTTTTCACATAATCCCATTGGGCAGCATAATACTGGCTGCTGTCTATCCCATGGAATGTGACTGTTCTTGTTCCTCGACCCCCCCTTCTCTCTCTGTGTGTACTTGGCAGCTATAAAGCTATGTGCTTCAAGTATAAAAGCAACATACTGCTTGTCACCAGCACTTTAAAAAATGTCACTTTGTAAGTAATAAGCACCAATTACTAAGTGATAGGCGGCAGTCAGGAGAAAAGAGCAGGAAAATATGGGGTATAAATGGTGCTAAATGAGTGCGGCAGAGAACCTGCAATTCTACAGTCGTCGTCCCCTACTCCTTTTGTCCCATTTCTGTCAGACAAAGCTGGGTATGGCTAAGAAAAGAACTGACATAAAAGAGAATTTTTTAAAAAAATAATCAATTAAATTAAAAAATAACAGAACCCCTGTTTTACTGAAATGCAGCTCAATACTACAATAATTACGCCCATGGATATATTGTTGACTAACTGGATGTTTTTCTTTGAGGACTTTCCTTCTTAAATCATAGTGAATCCCATAGCTCTTAAATCAGTGGATGTAATGCTTCCTAAAAACCTAACATAGGAACACCTCTGAAATTTTTTAACCTCCAAGAGTGAGATAGGAATTATTTACATAAATTATTTACATAATCTCTCACTTAAATCTGCTTAAATCTCAATGTACTTTTTCCCACCATTTGGTGGATCATTTGAGGAAATGATGAGGCAGCTACAGTTTTCCAATTGTGTTTTCAAGTTTCAATTTCTGATAGAGGGACTTAGAGAAACCTCCCCTTTCACCCATTTTTTCCAATTTCATTCCAACACTGTGTTGTGAGAGGAGCACTTCCCGCAGTTCTGTATTTCCAAACCCATTTGATAGACTTGTACATGGAGAAGGTTGTGGCAACGTTGCTTATGTTATCAGAACTGTAAATTACTTAGGCATGCCTGAGCAATTTGATATTTGTGAATTCCAGTGTGAACTGACAGAATCTGATTCTCCTAAATGACTGTGTGGTTAGATTTCCACTGACTTTCCTATCTCCTGAATGTCCTGTTCAAAAATTCTATCAACGTTTGTTTAAAACACATATTTTTTAAAGAAAATATGCTTGCAAGTATATATTTAAATACGCATTCATGAGAAACTTTAAAAATTAGCAAATTCACGTGGATACAGGACAGTTTTATGGGCAAATAAATTCAAAAGTGTCAGACTAGAAAAATATTAAATTCAATCATTCCTAAAGTCCATCGCCAGAACTTTGGGCAGATTGCAAACAATAACCCATTAAAGTGAAAAATACTATGCTCCCAAGAATGTATCTGCTTTTGGTGTGTCATGATTCACTGCAAAATTAATTTGACTCTGAAGTCATGATGTGAAATACTTGTGGGGGTTCTGATAATGTCCTCTTTTTGTACTCCTGCTTCACTTGACTGTTTATCTAAAGAGCACCCCTTTTGCATTTGGGACTGAAGTTGTGTGTTTGAACACCTCCTAACTTGAGAAGTTCTTCATACACAAAGCCAGTGTTATATAGTTCCATGGTACACACCCATACAATATAAGATACGAGCTCTTTGAAATTTACATACTGATGTTGATGTGCCATATCTCACTGCAGAGGTAGCCTCTATCTTATGCTTTACTGTGGCTGAATAAAAAAATTCCTTCCAGTAGCACCTTAAAGCCCAACTAAGTTAGTTCCTGGTATGAGCTTTCGTGTGCATGCACACTTCTTATGGCTGAATAGGTTGGAATAGAAGGAGCTGTTTTTTTAATTCTCACTGAAATCAGCTGGAATATATAGTACATTGTCTTTTTTGCTGAGATAATGTTACACCATTGCTGATGGTGGGATGAGGTGGATTAAGTTATTTGCACCTATTGAAATCAGGCTGAAAACTGTGACAAATTTAGCATGAATCCAGCCAAATGAAAACTGGCTTCAGTTAGCTTGGTTGTACTGTTTAAAATTAGGTTGGAGGCTATAACTTGAGCCTTCACTGATAATTGTTTTTAAATCAGCACTGAGTATTTGTATTTTTACTGACTTAGGGCAGTAAATTTAGCAGGTACTAGGCGCTTGTATGATATTTCCTTTACTTTGTGAAAATTATTGTTGTCTTTCATTTTTTTCCTTTTTGCCATGTTCAGACTGCCAAGGATCAGTGTAGACCTCTGAAGACCAGCTGCTGGAAATAAGCAAAAGGAGAAGCTGTTGCCTTCATGCCCTGCTCCTTTTGTGGGCTTCCCAAACGCACCTGACTGTTTTTTGTTAGAAACAGAATGCTAGATGAGATGGACCTTTGGTCTGATCCAGCAGGACTCTTTTTGTTCTTATATTATTAAGGCCCGTTGTGGTTTCCTGCAGTGTGTACACATAGTATGGGCATGTAAATAGCAGCAACAAAAGGAGAGCTCTCTCATGGCACTCCAAAATTTGATGTATTTATTTATGATGCTCTGTAGTGTCACTTTGAAACAGAGTTTCCACAGTAATTTTCTGTTTGGTGATACTGGTAATTTAGTTTTACTAAATTTATGCTTCCTGGAAGAGTAAACTTGAACTCCATTCCAAACTTTTCACATTTCCCTCTCTTCTTGTAGGCAGCTTTCTGTTTGTAACTAGAAGTCCTTTTCCGAAAGCTATCTTGTCTGATGATAAAACCATGAGTGTATGAAGCTCACACATTTTTCATCTCTTTTATGACCTTATCTTTCATGAGCGGCTTCTGTGAAGGTATCCTAACTATAGAAAGCACCTGGAAAACATATATGATATCTGTACTGTGATAAGCAGTTGTGAACAAGAAACTAGACCTGTCAGTTCTGAACTGTTCATTGTTAAAAAAAATACTTTGTAGATTTAGCCGATTGCAAAATACATTATAGGGGGACGAACAGTTGCTGTGATACTCAGTCAAGAAAGCTCAATAGTTACTATTGCATAAGAATTTTTTATGAGAGACTTATATTGAGGGGATGTGCATGGATTACTGTAGTGTGAAGAATGCCTGTATGACACTAGAACTTCAGTCCTAAATGCATGTGATTTTGTTAGGACTTCCAACTTTGTGTCTTTTGGATAGCAAAGTAGCATCCTGATCTCTCCCCAAAATTTGACACTTCCAATTATATGTAGGGGGGAAATTACTGCCAATGTTCAAACAATGCTATATTCTGTTATGCTTTCAATAAATCACAATCCCAGCTAATAGGCCACAAAGTTTACTCAGCATTTATTTTCTAAAATGTGCTAAGGTTCAAACCTATTTCCTAAGGACTGCCTTCTGAGCGAGATGTATTTCCCACCTATGAAGTGGGAATTTTTAAAGAATCTCATGGATTTCTGTTTTCTTGGTGAAAATCTGTGCTGTCCTTTTTTCCTCAGAAAACACATAACCCCTTCCCCCCTCGAAATCTTTCCCAAATCCACATCTGCATCATACAGGCCCATCATTGGTTTTACCCCACAAATCCCCTCAAATTAAATGTTTCTATATTGGGGAAGGCTGATATAGACTTTTGAAGCTGTTGAACAAGCTTCAAGGATTTGATCCTTATAAAGTTTTGTAGGATTTATTGACATTTTAATAACTCCTTAGATGCAAGCGTGCTAGAATATTGTTATTTTTAAAAAATAAGATTGTTAATTTTATTGTCCAGTAGAGAGACTGTGTGTGTGTGTGTGTGTGTGTGTAATATGCAGTTAAAATGATTAATTTCATTGTCTCGTGTTTGTGTTTTAAGATGGAGAAAGAAAGAGAAGTAGGAAGCAGAGGATGTTAATTCTGTGTATTTCCTTTGCAAATTGATAGGTGATGAAGAGGGCAGCCAAGAAGCAGCAGATTCTGACGGGGATGCACGGTTGGAGAAACCTGGACCACTTATGCTTGAAACAGAAGACTGGGATGGGCCAGGTAGGAATATATTGCTATATAGATAAATGAACCACCAGCACTGCAAGTCTCAATGCTCCCTCCACCTTGCCAGTTGACCATAGTGAATGTTGCATATCATTTTATTTTTGCAAAGACCTTTCTTGGATTTTTTTTTTATAGGTGAGTAGCAAGATAAAGGGGTTCTCCTTTCGTCTCCTTGAAAAGTGGAAAACAAAAGTTTTACGTAATTTAAAATGTATAGCAAAAGATTCCTTTTCCTTAGCATTTTATTTATTTATTTTTGCTAAGTAGAGATTTTGGGGTCAATACCAAAAGGCAATGATCTGTCCAATGTAGCATTAAGTAAACATCCCAACAGCGCAAGGGTTTTTACTTGTGCAATGGGACTTCTTCCCCTCTCCTCCCCCTGCATGTTCCCTAATTCTGGTCCAAGGGTTCCCCCAACTCCCCAGAACAGTTTTCAGGAGCGCATAGAGTGTGCACATGAGTGAAAGGGATGGAGAATCATGTTGCATAAGTGGTAACCTTGCGCTGATGGGACCTGTAAGTTGGATACTGCCTCATATGAAGTAATGCTTCCAAATGTTAGAAGAAGTGTTATACTGAAATGGTGTCTGGTTTGCACCCAACATACACATTCTACTTTGGAAAAAGTCATGTGTGAAACATGACTCTTGAGTATAAACACACAACCCCCAGAGCCATTTTTATAATCATCATCATCATCAACCTTTTATTCGACCGTCAGTCAGAAAAAAAGTACATTTGTCAATACACAGTTAAACATCCAGGAAGATTTTAGAGCTTAGCCAACACTAAAATGGGCTAAACAGATAACCCCATATCAATACAGTCAATTATAGTCTTGCGACGCTTAAAAGCTAAAAAAAGAAATTTGGCCATCAAGGAAGGTATAGCTCTAGTGACATTATTCAGCAAGTGTAAAACCTGGTTTTCTCCGGGTAGGAAGCTAAATTGACATAGGAGTGGATCTATAAAATTTTGTCTAAGCTCTGCATAAGAAGGGCAAGTCAAGAAAATGTGTTCGGTGGACTCAACCACACCCATGGCAGAATGACAGGTTTTCTGGGCATATGGTACTCCCCTGTACCTTCCCCACAATATCGCAGAGTCAAGGACATTTAATCTAGCCGCTGTAAGAAGTCTGCGGTATTCCACATAGTGGATTTTTGCAAGGTAGGGGGCTAGTATGGTCCGATAAATCTGGTCCCCTAGGAACATCCCTGGTTTTACCTGGGCTATGTCCTCTTGTCTGGCAATGTCACTCAGTCTCCGGGAGATCACAGCTCTAGCTTGATTGTACGTCATAGACTCAAAGTAGAGGTGAGACAATCCGCAGGATTGAACCTCATTAATGACCTCCCTTTCCCACGATGATTGGAAATCGTCCCTCAATATCAAGGGGGCAATACCCACTGGTTTAAAACAAAGCTTGAGCCATAGCCAGAGCTTCGTCTTCAAGGCCACATACCGTAGAGCTTGCCAGCCGACCTCTAATCTCATAACCGCACCCGCTACCGAGGGGGGAATCCTAAGGATGGCTCTAAGGAATCGCGTTTGAGTAGAATCCAGTTTCAAAAAATCCCTACGGGAGCCTAAAGAGATGCCCACCAAAAGAAGGGGGAGGACTTTCATTTGAAAGAGTCTCAAAGCTATCTTCACTGATTGAGCCTGATTCTTAGCATATAGAGATCTAATCTAATCTCTTATAATCATTGGTATGGCATTTCTGAGCATGCAAAGTTGTTTACCACCCTTAGCTTATCTGGCAGCCTGAAAAATACATTTATTTATTTATTTAAACATTTTTATTTTATTTATTTTTATTATATTTATATAACGCCCTTCATCATAAGATCTCAGGGCAGCTCACAGAATAAAATACAGGATAAAATTAAGTAAATAATTAAAACAAAACAGCAAAACACTCCCTTTCCACACATTTAAAAGACTGTAGAATATTAATCAGGCAGAATATTAAACCAGTTTTCTCACCAGATTTTAAGGTGGTGTACAACAAAATTTAAAGGTATAGCCATCAGACATAAAAATTATGAAAATGAAATGCAGCAAAAATCTGGGAGCCTAAGTGAGGTAAACCAATCTCATAAACTTGGACTGGTAGCTCATTGGCAGCCTGTGTAGCTCCTTTAAGAGCCGTGTAATTTGTGCATGATAGAATAGCTCAGTGATTAGCTGAGTGCATGAGGATAATCAGTAAACTGAGCAGCGATTTAAGCTTGAGGTAGCATGCTATATCTGCCAGGGGTGTGCATTGACTCTGTGTGAGTGAAGGCCAAATAACAAGGGAAACTAGGGTGCAGAATCATCATGAGCAGTCCACTTGAGGTGGCCTATGCTGCCCGTCCTAATTCTAGTTGCAGCAGTTGTGTAGGGATGAGCAACCCTATTTGATTTCTTAAGACATCCCTACTCCAAGCGGTGACCCTAGCATCAAAATTTCCATATTTGTCCGGAAGGATTCAATGGTTGATGGTATATATTGTTTCTGAGACATCAAGAAGAACCAATGTAATCACTCTGTCTTTGCCCTTGTCTACATAGATCATCCACCAGGATGACCAAAGCAGTGACAGTACTGAACTCTTATCTGAAGGTAGATTGAAACATATCTGACCACCCATTCTGTTCTTGGTCACTGGTAGCCACATATTTCACCCAATAAACTATGTGACTTGGCTTTGGCGAGTCTAAAGAAGCACTAAATACAGTGGTACCTCGGGTTAAGAACTTAATTCGTTCTGGAGGTCCGTTCTTAACCTGAAACTATTCTTAACCTGAAGCACCACTTTAGCTAATGGGGCCTCCCGCTGCCACCACGCCACCGCCGTGTGACTTCTGTTCTCATCCTGAAACAAAGTTCTTAACCCGAGATACTATTTCTGGGTTAGCGGAGTCTGTAACCTGAAGCGTCTGTAACCCGAGGTACCCCTGTACCTCTCAAATCAATTGATCAATGTTATCAAAATGTATCATACCACAGATTCTGTCTGTATGTGTCTTTGCTTCTACGTGCATCACCATTTAGTGTAAAGGATATACTTTAGAGTAGCAAGCAGTATGTGGAATGTTTTGTTCACATTTCTTAGGGAGGGTGCTGAATTTTTTAAAAAAAGATTTCAGTTGGGCATTTTAATTCCCCCTCGCCAGCAATCCTGAGCATACTTACATGAGAGTAAGTACAATTGAACTCAGTGGGGCTTCCTACTGTGTAAGTATGCATAGGATTGTGGTTTTAGCAGCCACTTAGAACAGTGGCATAACAAAATGTTATCTGGTGACTGCCAATTGTTTTCTTGAAAATGTTAATGGAGTGACACTATGTGGAGATGCAGCATTGCTTCAGAGGCATTCTGGAATAAATGTCATGACCTAAAGTCATTTCAGGAGTTTTCTGGGTGGGGTGGAGATGCATAAGCAACAACAAAAAATAGCATTTTCAACATTGTTTTTTTAAAAAGAGAAAGCATTGTCACTTTCTGATATGATAAGCACTTGCTGACACACTGAGGTTCAACTGTATACACACATACCTGGAAGTAAGTACCATTGAAGCCAGTGGGGCTTACTTCTAAGTAGACATGTATAGGATTACACATTAAACAAACTTTTGGCTCAGCACAAATTTCTGTACGATCATTTCCTAGATCTTCCTTGGAGTGTACCTGTAACTTTCAAAACTCTAATGAGAAGCAGCACCGACTTGTAGAGCCTGTTTATTGTTCTTTTAAAGACAGTAGCAGTACTTCCTTAAATTATTTTTTTGGCTGGAAACTAAAGAGCTATTATCTAGTTTCAAACTCTGAGCTTACATTTAGAAGCACGTTGAGTTTAACAAATGGATATGGCAGCCAATGATGTTTTCAAGGACTTTTCTTATCAGTTTTCATTTGATATAAATCATTTAACACACCCTGGTCATTGACTTCAGAGTTAAGAGAGAAACCTATGGACTGCAATCAATAAAGTGTAAGAGCTTCGTGTTTAGGCAGAAATCTAAGCTAATATTTTCTCTTACAAACAGTATAAACAGTGCAAATGCAACATGACAGAGCTGGAAAAAGGTGGCAGTTTCAGCGACATGAATAAGAATGACCCAGACAGCCATTAGCTGTAAATAATGCAAAACTTGGTTTGTGGAACAAAAAAGCGTAAAGGATTAGATTTGTTTTTCAAATGATACAGAGGCGTCTCTTCCCTTGAATGCAGTTGAGTTTTGCCTTATGTAAAGATGTCAAAATTCATTCTGTAATTATTAGCATAACTGATAGGTGTATAATGGTGACCATATTTAAACAATAATTTCCTCAGAATAGCCATGTCTAAAAATGGAGAATATTCTCTTCAAAAGGGTGAAGGAAGCCCGAACTCTTTGTAGAAATAATTTATAATGCAACAACAACATTTTCATTAAAAAGGCCTCTTATATTTCAATCACATTTTCATCCTTGCTTGACTTTGCAAATTACTGTGTTCTGTGTATGAAGAGGAGCAGAACTCCAGCAGTAATTTTCTGAAACCAGCAGGTGGAAAATATAGTGCAAACAAAAATGAAGATACAGTATATCTGATTATGATGATGTTATTTATAATGTTGTTAATGATATACAAAAATATGCCTATATTTCACACAAAGCACTGCAGCATTGTGTAAAAACAAGATTTGGCACTAAAATATATTATAATATATTTCATGGAAAACATTTTAAACCAAAAAGATCTCCTTAGCAATGAGACATTGTTGTTTTAGGTTACTCCTCCTGCCACCATAAATAAAATACACTTGAAAAATTCTACTTTCTATGTTAACTGTACAAACAAAATGTGTATAACTTCAACCTTTGGTTCTCATTGTCTCCAAATGAAAATGATGTTGGAATGTATAGAAATTTTGAATCTTTTCAAGGCAAGTGGGTAAATTATATGATCTATGAATGGGGAAATTGTTTGAGTAAAGCTAGAAATTAAATATTTTTGGCTACTACCTATGCACCAAGCCATTGAGCAAACCCTCAGCATGGCATTTCATATATTGCTGTCTGTGAGACTTCAGAAGCTCTGTTGCACCAGGGAAGTTAAAGGTAAGGTAAAGGTATCCCTGCCCATACGGGCCAGTCTTGACAGACTCTGGGGTTGTGCGCCCATCTCACTTAAGAGGCCAGGGGCCAGCGCTGTCCGGAGACACTTCTGGGTCACGTGGCCAGCGTGAATTGCTGCTCTGGCGAGCCAGAGCCGCACACGGAAATGCCGTTTACCTTCCCGCTGGTAAGCGGTCCCTATTTATCTACTTGCACCTGGAGGTGCTTTCGAACTGCTAGGTTGGCAGGCGCTGGGACCGAGCAGCGGGAGCGCACCCCGCCGCAGGGATTCGAACCGCCGACCTTTCGATCGGCAAGTCCTAGGCGCTGAGGCTTTAACCCTCAGTGCCACCTGCGTCCCTCTCCCTAGGGAAGTTAGAGTAGCCAAATTCCAGAAGAGAAAGTGGCCAAAGGCCAAACAGTTTCCGCAGTTTCAGGTTGAGTACACCCGTGACAGCATTGTCTCACTTGGCAGTATAACAAATGAACATGATCAGGAACCTTGCTTCATCAACATCTACTGTCTACAAGCCATAAAGGGAAGTGAGAAGAAAACTAACAGAGAGCTGGAGTGGACATGTTGGAGGGCTCCTATATAGAAGACCACAGGAAATTGACTCTGGAAAGGATCTGTCCCCAGATATCCTTAAATCTGTCAAAAAATAAAAGAAGCCGCTAAGACTGCCATCTTGTGCATTCTTGGAAATAAATCCCACTGAAATCAGTGGGGCTTACTTCTGAGTAAATGTGGATTGGAATGAACTTTCCTGCTGATTTGAATTACGTGCAATCTGAATCATTTTTCTTGAATTAAAAGATTGAGGTTCTATGCAGAAGAATTATGATTTTCTGGGAATCATTTATTCACAAGAAAATCCCAGCCTAGTGAAGAATTGAACGAAACACGAGTAGACCATATTAATATTCTGGTGTAAGCTGACAAATAATAGCTGATTTTGTCATGTGAGGATTATGAAGTGTGCCATTTTAGTGAAATGTGTGCTGGTGATATCCTTCTGTATACACTATGTACATGATTTGGGGTGGGGATTGGCTTTTAAATGTTTATTTTAATAGGTTTTCTGCAACACCCTCTTGCCCTTTATAAATTACTCTTTTATTTGGTGCTATAAATGAATTCAGGGAGGGGAAAAAACAGGTAGAGTGTTTGGTGTACATTAGGATGGCTAGTTAGGAAACAGACACCGAAAATGCAGGATCTCCTTTTTACAAAATCAATCCTGAGAAGGACTTTGAGATTACAGTCCTGATTTTGTTTCCTTTTTGATTGGGGAAATGTGGTAGATATGGGATCTTGGAAAATGCTATTTGATGTAAATTAACAAAAATCCATGAAACACAGTTAACCATAGATATAGTCTGACAGTAAGAAGAATATTGTGAAGAAGCAGAGGAAATCATAGGACGGCTGTGTGTTACTCTGCCGGTGAATCAGTATTATCTCGGCTATCAGATAATGCAGTTATCATTAATTTTCACATTTGCATTTCAATCTTGGGAAGGAAATGACTCTTGCTGGATGAAGATAAGAGCTCTGTACCACTATAATGAACCATCATTTTATCCTGATGCTTTGTATCCATATGAAAATGAGGCTGGGTGTTGGTGTAGTATGTGAGGAAGTGTGTGTGTGTGTTGGGGGGGTGTCATAGAAAAATTATAACAAAGTGCCAAAATTACTACGACTTCAGAGTCCTTTATGAAACAAGAGGCAGTCAAAATAACACCTTCTATAGTGAAGTGGAAGCTGGATTAAAAGAAGAAAGCCAGACACCCCTGTTGCTGGATAAACTGGAGGAGAGGGGCAGGATGGGGGAACCTCATTGAATCATAAACATGTAATTCCAGCTTCCATCATCTAAATGAAGTATCCCAAGAACTGGAAGATAGCAGGCGATCTAACGCCCCCTTCTGCCGTTTATTGAAATGTTTTGAAGTTTTAGGGGAGCCGTACCTCACAAGGCTCACTACAGTGAACCACCATTGGTTCTTACAAAGACAAAACTTGTTCTATCCTTCACTCTGCATTAACAAAATATTTTGCCATAGTTTTCTTCCCTGAAACATGAGCTGGGTTCCATGAGCTGCATACTCAATGGATTGTTTTTCTCTGAAAGCCAGCCTCCCATCCTATAGGATCAGTGTTTTTGAAATTCCTCCCAAGCCACAATCCTATACACGGTTACCTGGAAGCATGTTCCATTGAACTGAGTGGGGCTTACTTCTATACAGAGAGCAGATTGTATCCAACAAACTGATACTTGGAGTAGACCCATTAGGTTATATCCAATACAGTGATACCTTGGTTCTCCAACTTAATCCATTCCGGGAGTCCTTTCGAACCCAGAATGGTTCGAAAACCAAGACACAGCTTCTGATTGGCTGCAGGAGCTTCCTGCACTCAATCAGAAGTCGCATCGGATGTTCAGCTTCCAAAGAACGGTCGCAAATCGGAACACTCACTTTCGGGTTTGCAGCATTCAGGAGTCAAAACGTCTGAATACAAAGGTGTTCGACAACCCAGGTACGACTGTATTTGTTCTACTCAGACTCATTGAAAATAATGGACGTTACTAACTTGACTCCTTTAATTTCAGTGGGGCTTCTCCAAGTAGAACTAAATTGGATACAACCCATTGAAATTAGTCATGTCCATTGTTTTCAGTGGGTGTACTCTGACGAGCACTTACCTTGGATACAACCCAATGTATAAGCTTACACTGGGGACTGGTGTTGGAGAAGGTTGTGCTCATCTAGTTGTGGGGTTCTTTGGATCAAAGCTGACTTACAAATACTGTATCATGGTTATCAATTATTAGGCATTGGGTAGGTTATTGGCTATCGGCCTAAAATGTTAATACCTTGACTTGGGAATCCAGGAATGAATGCTGGAATGAGCCATTTTGTTATTGAGGAGTGGGAGGCAGGGGCTCTGCAGAAGTCTTTCAACCCATGACAGGTTTGCCAATGGTGTTATGTCTAGATATTTGAAGAATGAGTGTACATCCAGCACATGTCATTCCACTGCAAGCCCCACTGCCCAATACCATCAACGATAGTGCCCTGTCTGTTGCTCCCTGTCTGCAAGTCACTGCCTGGGACCACTGCAGGATCTGTAGTGTGCAAAGCAGGATGCTGGGTTATGAGAAAACATCCACTACTAAAGGAAAAACTGTACTATGAAAATAGGTTGGGGGTTTTAAGAGCACTTGCATTTTGGTGGTCTGTAATTTGCTGGTTTTCTATACAGTGGAACCTCGGGTTGCGGACGTAATCCGTGATGGAGGCACGTCTGCAACCCGCAGCATTCACAAGTGCCAGCCCCACACCTGTGCAGGTGCTGGCGCGATTTAGCGCTTCTGCGCAGGCGTGAGTGGCGAAACCCGGAAGTAACCCGTTCCTGTACTTACGGGTTTCCTGCAGTCCGTAACCCAAAAACACATAACCTGAAGTGTCTGTAACATGAGGCATGACTACTTCCAGTTTAGGACATGGATTCCAAACTAAGAAGAACAAAAAAAAAGCTATGGTACATCTTAGGAGATTTCTCTTCATGTTGAAAGAAAGAGCTATGATGCTGCATGTCCCAGGAAAACCAGTTTTGTACTTCTGACCTCTGACTGTGTGTATGTAGAGTCAGAGCATCTCTTTTCACACCCAAATGTACTTCCCTGCTATTCTCTCTTTTTGCCACAAGTGTGTTGAGGAGAATAGCATGGGTTGAGGTCAGATTACTGTGTTAGATGAACAGAATGAGCACCACAGATTCCCTGGTCAGAGCCCCCCTAAGTGTGAACAGAAGGGTCAAAGTCTTTTGTGGGTAATTGTTTCTCTTATTGGACTCATAAGCATAAGTGTGGCAATACAATGTAAACACATAAGCATAAGGGACAAGCTGTCAGGGGAAAATCCCATTTTTGGTCATGGTACATAATATAGTAAAGACATTTAGAAGTTCAGCTTTCTGTTGGCTGTGCAGTGAAGGACTTAGAGTTTGAAATTCTATTGGGAATCAACAGACATCTGCATTACAATACACTGTTTCTTGTAGTTTCATGCACCAGGGGACCCGCAGAATCTGGCAGGAAGCTTTGCACTTTTCAGCTGTCTCCACTGTATTTTGGTCATAAAGGCAATCACATACTCTGGTAATTGCATAGGACTAGGAAACAATGTCAGCTTCTGGAAGCAGATGGGTTGAGAATCAAAAGGGGCATGTAATTGGTCCACAACCATTTTGCTCTTTGTTGTGTTTTTCTCATTAATTCTGCCAAGATTATTCCTGCATAGCAACAATTTTTCTTGAACTGTTGAAGGACGGGTGTGTTAATATACTGAACAAGTATGCCCAACATGGAATCATTTAGAAGGAAAACTACAGTCCAACAAGTACATGCAAACAAAGAGTGAGCTAGGAGAATGCCAATTCTTTCTGAAATTATGTAGTGTTTCGACTGATTTCAATTATGTATCCCATGTTTTTACACATAATAATATTTTCTCTAGTGAAATTTCCTTCAGTGCTGTTGGAATCTCCCTTGCCTGCCTTTTTCTTCTCTGGACATACTAGAGCAGATGAAACAATATATTTGTTGATATTTTCAGTGCAACCATTACAAATTTTATGTTCCTGTTAATTCAAATAATGCATAATTTACCAGATGCAGTGGTCAGCCAATAAATAGGATTATGGTGCATGTTATGTCTAATATTTATCATATAGGAGCTACTAAGTATCCCTCTGTTTGATAAGCTAGTTTTCAGCTTGTGAAAACAGCTGAACATGGGGTATATGTACTTAAAATGTTGACTGTAAGTTTCAGCATTAGAGTGCAATCCTGTGGCAAGAACCGCAATAAGTGCAGCAGATCTCAGGTTCAGCCAGCTAATTCCTGGCCAAGCCAGGGTTAAGTTCCCAACCCTGGCTCAGCCAAAGATACACCAGTGTAACTTGTTCCTCATGGCTCAGCTAGGGCTCAGCTGGCTAAGCCAAACCTGACTGGGCCAAGGCCAGTGTAAGTCCCCCCCACCCCAGAGGGGCATCCTGGGGGCAGGATCAAATAGAAGCAGACTTGGACTGGATCTTAAGCCCATTCAGCTCAGTCACGTGACCTGACAACCTAGTGTAGAACACTATTTTAAAGGATTGTTGTCCCCCCCCTTACTGGTTTAGGCAGAACAACAGAACTGTTGCTGAATGGGGTTTGGATCTGATTTAAATTTATGTTGGCCTAGCAGTTTGAAAGCACGTCAAAGTGCAAGTAGATAAATAGGTACCTCTCCAGTGGGAAGGTAAATGGTGTTTCTGTGCGCTGCTCTGGTTTCACCAGAAGCATCTTAGTCATGCTGGCCACATGACCTGGAAAAACTGTCTGCAGACAAACGTCGGCTCCCTCGGCCAATAAAGCGAGATGAGCGCTGCAACCCCAGAGTCGTTCATGACTGGACTTAACTGTCAGGGTTCCTTTACCTTTACCTTTTAATTTATGCTGTCTTGGATTTTGCCAGCTTCTTATGCATAGGATTGCTCCATGTGCTTAGGTTTGTCAGTCTACACTTCAGTGTCTAATGCTAATGTTTTAGAATGTGTGTTTTCTTTTTCTTTTTCTTAATTTTTTTCCTGTGAACTGCTTTGGCATTCTCTGAATGAAAGGCAGCATACCGATGATCTGACAGTCTCAAAATGCTTCCATTTTAGGTAACTGTCATGTGATTACTATTTCAGCTTCTTTGTGCCTAAATTTTAATGGAAAACTGGGTCTGGGGCTATGTGTTTGCATTTTCTGACAATGTACTATTAGAGCTCCTGTACCTTCCAGCTCCTATTTACTCCTTTTCCACTTCCCTTCTCCACCCAAACTTCCATGTGTCATTTCCCGTACCCTTGTACCCATTTTGCCCTGGCCCTTTTTATCCTTTCCATGTCCCACTTCTTCCTTCCTTCCTTGTAGTCCCTTCTTACATCTTTGCATCCTGTGTGAAGGGTCATAGCTCAGTGGTATAGCACATGCCTTCCATGCAGATGGTCTCAGGTTTGAACCCTGGTACCTCTAGGTAGCGCTGGAAGAGAAACCTGTCTGAAACCCCAGAGAGTCTCTGCCAATGTAGACAGTACTGAGCTAGATGGACCTGACTCAGTGTAAGACAGCTTCCCATGCTCCTATTCGCATTCCATTTTATTCCTTCTCTATATTTCAATGTTATTCCCATTCCACTTAAAATATTAACCTTTTCTCAAATCTTCCAGCTGCTTTCTCATCTTCTTTCCTACTTGCTTCACTCCTTTTCTCAACAAACTACCGGTATATCTTCCTACTTCTCCGCCCCTAGTTCAGTGGTTTTCAAACATTTCCCCCTACAGACCAGTTGAAAATTGCTAAGACCACTTATTGGCTTTTCTGCCTGTTGTGGCAATTGCAGTGCCTTGTGCTAGTAGCTGTATGATTTCTCTAACTGCATTCTCTCTTTTTTTACTATTTTTATTTCTTATATTTATTGTATCACATATTACAATATTAAATAATAAAAGACAATATTACAAATAAAAGAAACAATAAAATTCCAATTAAAAATCAATGTACTTAACCTGCTGCTCACAGCCACTGTTCCTACTTTTCTTCATGCCATGGGCCAGCTGAATGAAGCTTATGGATCATGGGTGGTCCATGGACCACAGTTGGGAACTTCTGCCCTAGCTCCTGTCTCACACACTTTCCACCCTGCCCTTGAGCATGCTTTTACATTTCCCGCTAGTAGGCAAACCCTGATTTCCAGAAACTAATGCCAAAATCAGCTGGAGAGGGAAGCAAAGATAGATTTTCTTACTAATATTTTTTTCAAAGAAACAAAGCTTTCTCCATTCTCTGCTTCTTCTGTAGTCATCCAGTACAGTGGTACCTCGGGTTACATACGCTTCAGGTTACACACGCTTCAGGTTACAGACTCCGCTAACCCAGAAATAGTGCTTCAGGATAAAAACAGAAATCATGCTCCGGCGGTGCAACGCAGGTTAAGAACAGTTTCAGGTTAATAACGGACCTCCGGAACGAATTAAGTACTTAACCTGAGGTACCATTGTACAGGCAATACTCTGTAGGGGCAGTGTGATGCAGTGGTTAGGGTGCTGAACTTGGAAGAGAAAGACATGGGTTTCAGCTCTTTGGGTTAGTAAACAAACATGGGCTTGCCAATCTCTCATAGCCTAGTTTTGCCTTACATGAAAACGATGAATAAAAATATTAGGTCATGTAGTATGGAACTCCTATTCAATATGACACTATCTGGATCCTTTGCTGGCTGAGCTTAACGCTTGCTTGAGGCATACCAGAGTTTCAGACAGCGATTGCTCAAATATGTGTATCAAACCTGAGTGCTGATTTTTTTTTAAGCCTATTCCAATTTTCTTTGAGTGCAATTATAACCTTTTGGGGGCAAGGAGAGCTTGGTTTCAGTTCCTCCCACACAACAGGTGATTAGAGACATTGTAGTTAGTAGAACCAGTCATCTGTTTAATGGCATGCCAAAGAATCAAATCCTGTAGAGCCAGGGTATCCAGAGTGGTGTCCTCCAGATGTTGTTGGAGTGCAATTCTCATCACCCTGATCATTGGCTGGGGCTGATGGGAGCTGTAAGTCCAACATCTGGAGGGCACCATGCTGCTTACCCCTGCAGATGAGTGACTGTGTTCAGATTGAAGTGTAAATGTAAAGTGTTCAAAACATTTTTGGAATATGTTTGAATTTTAAAAGGGGAATGTTTACCCTGCTTTCTGTTTCAGATACAAACTACAATAAAGAATTACCTGGCAAAACGTACCATGCTCCTTTCAAGCATCTAAACCTAGTACTTAAAGAAAGGCTTTGCTATTATTTCTCCAGAGTCTAGATGTATCATATCACTTATCTAAAGAGAGAGCTGATATATATTATAAAGAAAAATGCTGACCTAGTTAGTAAAGCTGAAACCATTCATTAATTAGAAGTCATAATTGCAATTACATGGCAAAATTAATTTATCATGAAAATAATCCTATCAGTTTTCCTTTCTGGAAAAGTGAAGTGATTTTTTTTTATTTTTTTAGCAAGACAGATAGCTCAAGGCTGATATTCTTGTGATGCTGCATTAAGGCTGAATGAAACAGCAAACATCATTTTCAGGGTTTGGGGCTTCTAGCACTAACAGTTTGTCTATTGTATAAGTTCCATCTCTAAATATATACAGGTCAAATAAAATATGCAGGTATGAATATGTGAATGGAAGGCGATGCCGATATATTGGGGGAAAGTAATGGAGATAACATGAGCAATTCATTTATAGTATAATGCATATAATATAGCAAATATGCTACAGCATATGAGGTGCAAAATGCTTTTTCCACCCTCAGGCTATTTAGGCTTCCTTGATATTCAAATTCTAATGTACAGTAAATGGAATTTAAGGAGGTCCACCTTGCTGGACCTCAGGCAGACTTGGAAAAGCAGCTTCTTACGGATATTATTTTATATACTGTATATATTTTCAGAGGCGTTATAGCCATGAAATACAGCCCTTTGATGACATCATAGCTGTGAAATACGACTTTATTTTGTTCATTGGTGGTCAGAATTTTGCCTTATAAGCATTACTGTCATAAGGTCATAAAGCATATGATACTGAATGAACTACCAAGATAAGTGTAATATCTTAATATGTTTGACCAATTTTTTATTGTGTGATGGAATAACAACAATAACAACAATAGATTAAAAACAATTTGTACCTTGCAGCTAGGAATCTGAAATATTTGGTGCTGTGCCAATCAAAACCCCTTAAGTTTGGTGTTTGTGTTTTCAAAAATATAATACGATACGCATAAATAATCCTAAATATACCAATTAATTAATTAATTAATTAATTAATTAATTTTCTGTACCGTCCACCTGAAGATCACAGGGCAGTTTACAATATAAAAACAAAAAAATACACACCATAATAACTGCTTTTGCTTCAGCAGTTTCTCTTTGTTTATTTATTCACTATTTATTTATTATATTTGTCCCTTAAGAGAGCTTAGGGCAGGAAACAATAAAGGTACATTGTTAAAAACGGAGTTATGATAGCAGACAAGTCAGCATTAAATTATACGAATACAAGTATATATAAAAGTGATGTCACTCTTATGCTCTTGGTTTTCTTCACTGTTACAATAAACTGAGATTGAAGCTCCTTATGCAGGCTTGTATTC
Organism: Podarcis gaigeae; assembly: GCF_964106915.1. Classification (NCBI taxonomy): domain Eukaryota; kingdom Metazoa; phylum Chordata; class Lepidosauria; order Squamata; family Lacertidae; genus Podarcis; species Podarcis gaigeae. Next base: position 21,816,756 of record NC_139683.1, on the reverse strand, counting down.
TCCACTACCAATGTGGATCATTACCTTTTTAATGTGCAGATACATGCAGTAGTCAGCCTTCCTTGCCATTTAGGATATACTTAAGAATCTCCAGTAGTTAATTGTGGTGCCTCTTTCACCAGCTCATCCATAATTTTGGCATATTACAGTGACTCTGTTACGTTACTTACCCTACTTGTCTGCCTTTAAAAATGTTTGTGATAGATTAAGGATTGCAACAAGGGTTTTCAAGACTTTTGTTCAGCCCTCAATATCTGTTTGTATTTCTCACATTTTGAAATTCTTTAATTGAGTTTGTGTGTATGTGCTAAGAAGTGGTGGTCATTTCTAGTTAGTTGTCTGAATTTTCTATGCTGAACAGTGCAGCTTTCCATATGGTGTTGCAGTGTACGTTAGTGTAAATATATGCATAAGAGTTCAATCATGGCATGTTAACATATGGAAAATTCTGCTTAATAAGAACACAAATACCAAAATGAATTTTATTATATTAAATGGAAGGTGGTTTGGAGCAAACAGCCGAATGTACTGGTGTTATATTGCTATCTCATCAAAAGGTAGCAAATGCACAAGACCTTTTTGCAGTTTTCAATTTGAAAGAAAATGATTTCATTAAAAAAAAGAGCCATCAGTCTGGGTGTTGGAGAATGCTGGAGCCTGATGAAACCAGCTGAAGAGACAAACTGAGTGTACAGATGCAGATTAGGCTTCAGAAGATGAGGGTGTAAAAGGGATTTAATGGTAGGATGGATTATAGAAATCCTTGTAACAATGTTAAATAATTATAGTTCCAGCCGAGATCAAAGCAGTGCTGATTGAACCCCCTCTAGCTGTTAACACAGAGTATCTTGAAGAGAAGGAGAAAAAACCCTCAGAGATTGGTCAGCCTATACTGACAGTGTCCTCTGATCTATAGAAGTTCCAGCTGCATTGAAGGTACAAGTTGTGGGGGAGGGAAAGATGGAAAGAAGAACTTGTCGGTATGACTAGTATTTATTATATGCGGCTTTCTTGGGAGGATATTAAAATTAGCTTCGGTGGCTACTTGCATACTTGATTGTGGTTGCTATAAATTTAACTTTCTATGCATAGGGCAAGGGATGATAGGGGCATTAAATTGTTAAGCAGAACCTTGTTCTTCCACACATGCCCATATAAATAAGCTCCCTGCTCCATTGCATGATTTGAGCTGTAGCACAAATGTGCATGTCTTAATGCCAGTAGTAAGAGTAACTGTGTGTATACTTACTAAGTAAGCTGTGGCAGTGTGTGTGGTTTGGGAGCTGCACGGTCAGGGAAAAAACAATGCTGTCCAGGGTTGTAAAGACTGCGGAGAGAATAATTGGGTGCACGCTTCCCACCTTGGATCAGATCTATGCTTCCAGGTGCCATAAGAAAGCTGCAGAGATAGCGCAGGATAGTGCACACCCCGGAAATGATCTCTTTCTGTTTCTGCCTTCTGGAAGAAGGTACAGGGTTATAAAGACTAGAACTAGCCGCCTGAGAAACAGTTTCTACCCAAATGCGATTTTGGTTTTAAATGCAGTGTAAGGAGACTTTTGGGGACGCGGGTGGCGCTGTGGGTTAAACCACAGAGCCTAGGACTTGCCGATCAGGAGGTCAGCACGACGGGGTGAGCTCCTGTTGCCCGGTCCCTGCTCCTGCCAACCTAGCAGTTTGAAAGCACATCAAAGTGCAAGTAGATAAATAGGTACCGCTCCAGTGGGAAGGTAAACGGCGTTTCCGTGTGCTGCTCTGGTCCGCCAGAAGTGGCTTAGTCATGATGGCCACATGACCCAGAAGCTGTCTGTGGACAAATGCCGGCTCCCTCGGCCAATAAAGCGAGATGAGTGCCGCAACCCCAGAGTCAGTCACGACTGGACCTGATGGTCAGGGGTCCCCTTACTTTACCTTTAAGGAGTCTTTATGGGAGTATAGTGTATTTAAAAACGGGGTTATCAGAGTTTTTAGGGGGCTAACCAGGTTGGGATAGCTGGGATAGCAGGCTTGTTGGGTTTTTATGAATGTTTTATGTAGATTTTTCAATTTCGTTGTTCTCTGTGGGACAATGACAATAAAGATTATTGTATCGTATCAAAAGTAATATATTCCTGCTTTCTTGAAGAATCCTGATAATTTCTTCATGGAACCCATTTTGGGATTGTTTCAAATCAGACGATGAAAAATGTTGACCCCATTTTAATTTGGTTAAAGGTAAAGGTAAAGGTACCCCTGCCCGTACGGGCCAGTCTTGACAGACTCTGGGGTTGTGCGCCCATCTCACTCAAGAGGCCAGGGGCCAGCGCTGTCCGGAGACACTTCCGGGTCACGTGGCCAGCGTGACATCGCTGCTCTGGCGAGCCAGAGCCGCACACGGAAACGCCGTTTACCTTCCTGCTGGTAAGCGGTCCCTATTTATCTACTTGCACCCGGAGGTGCTTTCGAACTGCTAGGTTGGCAGGCGCTGGGACCGAGCAGTGGGAGCGCACCCCGCCGCAGGGATTCGAACCGCCGACCTTTCGATCGGCGAGGCTTTGGTTACTATGGATTAATTTGGTTACTATGTTTTGTTTTCTATGGCAGCAGTTGTCCATGAGCTATCTAGCAATCAGGATTTTTAAAAAGTTGCTTATCAGAACCCCATTAGCTATCAGGAATGATATGAACTTCAGATGATTGGTTTTAAAAATGACTGATATTCATCTCACTGTGACTGGACAATAAATTCAGGAACCTGCTCTACTGATAGGTAAAACTAAAGTTAAATTGAAACCCTAGAGAAGTGCTATGGTTTTTGGAATTTGAGACTTGACATAAAAACTCCACTACAGCAGTTCTTCCAAACCTTGTGGCCTATAGATGTTTTTAACAGCAACTTTCATCATCCCTGGCCTTGGCCATCCTGGGTAGGAGTTGTAGCCCAAGGCATCTGGATGGTACCAGAGTGAAACTAAAATTGCTTTTTGTTTTTTGGTAAACACTTTTGGCTGCTCTCAAACTTTCCTCCTCTTGGTAATTCTTAATCAAAAGCACCTGTTTATTTACATTCCTCTCAGCTAGCCAAATCTGGTAATCTATATAATTACCCCATTCAGTGTGTGCCTTCATGATTGGTTGAGATCACCCATATAATTAAACCAGAAACAAGAAAGGAGAAGCTTAGCAGCAAACATGATTGAAGAAGGGAACATTTCTGCCTCAACGCTGGAGCTCTACAGGTGTGCAAACACACCTTCAAAACCAGCAGCACGTGCAGATTTGGGGAGCATGTGGGTGGCGGGATGGGTGGGTGGGGGAGAGGACATGGAAGTCCCATTCTGCCAGTAGATCCCCGCCGGCTCTGCATTGGATACAGCCATTAGCTTCTGCCTGAAATGTGAAACAGGCTGCTTCTCCCCATTTTGCATTTCCACTCACCATTTTCTTGATTTTGGGGTGGTAATGTGACTTGGGCCATTTCAGGTGCAACTTATCAGATCTTTTTAAAGATCGGTTGGACCAGCAGCCAAATTGTTAAGATTTCAAAGAATGCCATATGAATTTTAGACCTTTTGAAAGTTCAGAGTCAGGAGCACATCAGCAAAAACCCCACACCCAATGTCACTCTTTATAAGTGCAGATTTATCGCTTCTTCCCAGTAGGCCTTGCACCAATGAGGCAGTTGTGAAGGTCCCCCCCCCCCACTTCCCACCATTCTCCGTCTTATCTCTCTTTGCTTCACCCTCTTCATTCCTCTCTGTGTTCTGGGAGACCAGTGGGAAGGGGAGCTGGTCACAGTAGGTGGGGGGCACTCCCTGGCTTATTCAGCAGCCTGCCCACACTCCTCCTCACTTCTGCCCCATCAAAGTGTAATTACAGGTTGTAACATGGAGTAGTGATTTCTGTACCATTGATGGGCAATGACCGAAAATTTCTTGAATTTCTGTCTCCTAGGTAGCTATCAAGCCCTGAAGAAAAGGGCAGCAACCATACAATGAGCACTTCTTTGAATCCTAGGAAATCCAGCAATAATAATAATAATAATGATGATGATGATGATGATGATGATGGTATTTGGCTTATTTGGCTGAAATCCTGGGAGGACCTCTGCCAGTCAGTGTGGAACATTACTGATCTAGATGGACCAATGTTAGATTGACATTTTCATCTATTCATAAAAGAAAGGGCTTAGCTCTGAAGTAGGGCATTTTCCTTGCATGAAGAATATCTCAGGTTCAGTCTCTGGTATCTCCTATAGGGCTGGGGAAACCCTGCCTGAAACCCTGGTGAGCCATTGCTAGTCAGTGTGTACAATATTGAGCTGGATAAGGCAATTTCCCAATGTTCCTATGACTTTCGTTTTGAAAATATGATGGCAGTAAAATATAAAAATGCTAAATGTGGTGCAAGAAGGAGATGAGTGAATTAAAAAAATCTGACTTTAGTATAGTTTAAACAAAAACAAACAAATACTCATGGACCAATCACAATATTAATATCACATCCAATTTGACCTTAAATCACTTTACAGTCATATTTCTTAATATTTATTATATTTTGTTTTCAAGTTCAGTTATTCCTTCAGGATCTGAACCCATGGGATAACTTTACTACAAGTGCAAGTGCCTCTGTTAATAATCCAGCAGTCTGTTTCAGCTCTGTTGAAAATAAAAGAATGCACATATACACAAATAAAATGTGAATTGAATACAGTGTTCCTGATTTATCTGAAAACATTGGCTAAAAGTACTTCATTTATTTTACTGGTGCGATAAAGTAACTTTACAGTTAGTAACATATAACTTACAGGAGTGACAAATTTGGTGCTTAAAAATATTTAGGTTAAAAAAACGCTGTCACTTCTAGTAAGTCATTTTTAGAGTGTAATCACTTTAATTCTCTACCTCTAATTTTATCACCATGAGACAAGCCCTCAGACGAGAGTCCCTTAACCTCCTGTGAAAAATTTCACTGCAGTTTCTTGTTGTAATTTTTAAGTAGGTTGGCAGCATACTAGCTCAATTTATTTGCTGCTATACTTGCTCTAGGACTTAGGAAATACTTTAGAACTGTTTTTCTAATATTTAGTAGCATGGCTGTAATACATCTGTTAAAGTTGGCATTTTTAACACGAACATTGGATATTATGTAAACATCTTTTGTAAGCTAAAAGCGAGTGGAGGGTTCTTTTGTAGAAATTTATATTATGGCCTAGGGTGAAAAGTACCAACTCAGGGCTGCAGACTGTGTAATTGGTGGCCCCCCCAGCCCACCAAAAATGTTGCTAATTCAATGTGAGTATTGAGAGTGTTACCATCACTGGCTTTCATCATGACATCATTAGACTGAAAGAGGTTTTGGTTTAAAAATAATGATGCTGATCGACAAAGAAGTCACCAGTTATGCAGTCAACAATGTGTGAAAAACAGCAAAGGATCCAAGTGAAGGGTGGGCTGGGGGGCCACCAATTCCACACTAGCACCTTTTATGCATAAACATTCAGTGCAGTCCTGCTTTTGTACCATTTCATTTTGTTCGTCATGACATTTTAGGAAAGGCTGCTGCCGGGTTATTCTCTCCCTCCCTCTTGTTCTTACACACCCATGAAATTGATCTGGGGGGGGGGGGAGAGAAGAGAAGTGATGCTTCTGGGTGGCAAGCTAATTTCCCTGATGGAATGATTGCCTTAGTGCAACACTGAATTCCTCCCAGGAACATGGTAGAATGGAGAAAACCAGTGTGATATAGTTACCTATGGATACAAACTTTATAGGATACAGTCATACCTCATGTTACGTCCGCTTCACATTACGTTCTTTCAGGTTATGTCCTATGGCGACCCGGAAGTACTGGAAAGAGTTACTTCCAGGTTTCACCGCTCGCGCATGCACAGACGCACAAAATGACATCACGCACATGCGCAGAAGCGGCGAGTCACAACCCGCATGTGCACAGATGTGCTGCTGCAGGTTGCGTTTCTTTCATGTTGCGAATGGTCCTACAGACCGGATCCCATTCGCAACCAGAGGTACCACTGTAAAAGGGAAGCGCTGCTGTGGCCAGTGTTGCTCTGTACATCAGAAAGGATATAGAAATCTCAAAAGGATCTCAAAAGGCGCAGACTCTTCCACAAAACGGCCATACCAGACCCCAAAAGTAATGTACTACTGGGGACAAATACATGTTAAGGTTATAGTACAAAATGTAAGTTCAATTGTGTGTGTGTGTGTGTGTGTGTGTGTCTGTGTCTGTGTGTCTGTGTGTGTATAGTCCCTACAAAGCAAAGGGCCAGATAATTCGGCTTCCTATAAATGGGTACAACCTAATATTAGGATTTACAAGAAGTTTAATTAGGCTTTATTTAAGAAACATTTGTAACATAATAATTTATTACTATGGGAATCATGCACTGTCAACTCCTGACAATGTGAACATCCTGAGGGATGTGTGAATTAGCTGTCTTTGCAGCTTTTATATCCCCATGGAGACATTTTCTGTTAAAACAAAACCAAGGGACAGATCTTGAGATGAAAGCAATAAATTGGTTTTGATACTGAAGCATTGATAAAGATGGACTATATAGATCTCAAAAGCTCAAAGGGGAACATGCATCACCAAAACTAGGATTACACCAGTGGTCTTCAATCTGTTCAGATCTGGGACCTGGTTTTAACTCTCAGTTTTATAACATGGGATTTTCAGATTCAGTTTTTTTAAACAACTATTACACTCATTGATACATACATTTTAGAAAATTGCATGTAGTAGATTACTCCATCTTTTAAAAATAATAAAATGTGCCATAAAAGAACAGGCCTGACAATTTGATTATAAGTAGATGTTTTGAAATTATTTCATAAATGAATGAAACAGCAGCTGCACATTGCTGCAACTTTCCGGAGGCCAATCCATGAAGACCCACCAGTTGAAGACCTCTAGTTTAGACAGATGCTTTTTGTAGTGACTTCTAGGAGCAGCTATTACGGTATTCATAGAGTTACAATGAAGACTACTTTTCAGCCTATTGTATGCTACGTGATTGTGCTATCATTTTCTCTCAAATCTCATTTCATTATTTGCATAAGTCATGGCTCCACAATGGCCACAAGTCACTTGCATTCTTATTTGTGCACCAAATAGTATGGTAGGTAACCACATGCTAGTTATTATACTTATGGTGTATTTACGTCTGTGATTATAATAGTATATTGTTACCTGCCATCAGTAGCCTCTTACAACAGTAAGTATTCCTTGCTAGCCTTGTCTAATGCGAATTGTATGCTTTCATATTCCATGGAAGAGGGGAACCCTTCTGATTATAAGAGGAGTTTCTAAGATATGGATTAATCTGTTGTCAGAAGGTTTTTATTAGAAATCAGGAAAAAGATCCAGAATGTTCACTCTTCCAGTGGTGAAAAGAACTCCAGTGCAGAGGAGTGGCTCCTGCTGGAGGAAGAGGGAGAGACAATTTTTGCCAAGTTCCCCTTCTTCTGTCCACAACAGCACCTACCATGCTGTTCCTGAGGGTGCCCAGCCCTCCAGCATAGATTTGCATAGTTAGCATGTTATGCTGGGGCTTGGAACCTATAGTAGCAATCTAGTTCAGTCCAGGGACAAGACAAGGCAAATCAGGTGTTGCATAGCTCCCAGTTGACCCTACTAGCTGAGGGATGTATTCAAAGCAATGCCAATGGAGTTCAGGACTTCTGTTTCCTGTCCTTCCTCTGTGCACTCCCAAAATCTTTTCCAGAGAGTTCCCCAACCCTCTGGAGATTATTTTGAGGGCGTGCAAAACACTACAGAGGAGAGAAGGGAAAGTTCTGTTCTGCTAGTGCAAGTCTGCTGTGCTAGCAAAACAGGAGCATTGCATATGGCCCTAAGTTTTGGATTCCAGTGACTCTAGCCCCCAAGAGAGCTGTAAAATATAAAGGGCCTTGCAGCCTGTTCTGCAGTTGCAGGCCCTTGTGTGACTGTGAAACAAGAGAGGCTTCAGGAGAATCATCCTTAGCATGGCTGGCCCACTCATTAGACAACTGCCTCGTACAGCAGGACCCACAAGGGCAGCAAATCTGGCTTCCAAGGATTGCATCACCCACAGCAGCTGCCACTGCTTGGAGGATCCGCCGCCTCCTTGGCTGCCTTCCCCCAATGCTGCCTCTACAGCAGCCTCTTGGCAAATAGAAGGTACTTCTGATCTCCTCCTTCCCCTAGGGAGGAAACGTCATGGGCTGCCCTCCGGGGTCTCCTGGGATCTGCACCCACCTGGTGGGATTCAGCGTGGGTCCCTTTACCCCCTGTGATGACCTTTGATTCCCACTTTGATTCCCAGGTAAGGTTGATTTGGTTCAGCTCCCCTGCTTTTCTTCCTGATGTAGATCTTGATTCATCCGTTCTTCCCCAGTTGGGGTGTGTGCGCCATTTTGTGGTTCGCCTCATGTCCTGGGCCAGGCCTGATCCTCAGATTTCGAGGATGAGGGAAGAACCATATCCTCAGGCTAAAGGTAAAGGGACCCCTGACCATTAGGGCCAGTCGCAGACGACTCTGGGGTTGCGGCGCTCATCTCACTTTACTGGCCGAGGGAGCCAGCATTCAGCTTCTGGGTCATGTGGCCAGCATGACTAAGCTGCTTCTGGTGAACCAGAGCAGCGCACGGAAACGCCGTTTACCTTCTCGTCAGAGCGGTACCTATTTATCTACTTGCATTTTGTTTGTTTGTTTTTTAAAGATATTTATTAAAGTTTTCAATACCAATACAATAAAAATCAAAAAGGAAAAAGGAAAAAAATAAGAAAAATACAAAAAATAAACATAATTAAAAACACACAAAATTTCCATAACTTATTTTCCTTTAACTTATTTCCCCGACCTCCTCATACCTCCCTTTTTTGTATTTCAGTTCAAATTGTTAATTCAGCAAATCCTTATCAATAAACTTTAACCTTCTTCTAAACCTTTTTTCCATATTTTCTTATAACATTACAGCTGGAAACCACTTAATTTCTATCCGACATCATTTTAACATTCATTGATTTTACAATATTTCTGTAAATAGTCTTTGAATTTCTTCCAATCTTCTTCCGCCGACTCTTCTCCCTGGTCTCAGATTCTGCCGGTCATTTCTGCCAATCCCATATCTACTTGCATTTTGACGTGCTTTCGAACTGCTAGGTTGGCAGGAGCAGGGAGCTCACCCCGTCGCAGGGATTCAAACCGCCGACCTTCTGATCGGCAAGCCCTAGCCTTAGAGGTTTAGACCACAGCGCCACCCATGTCCCTTCATCCTTAGGCTAGAGCAGTGTAAAAGTCAGTGAGCTACTGGAGAATCATCTGAATCTGAACATTCCTCAGGCCAGCACTGGGACCATGAGTCAGGAGACATGAAGGAATGGCTGGAAATGTTAGCAAAGTGAAGGAGAAGGAGTGTTTTGGCAACATGGAGTGTGAGGTGTAAAGGGAAGGGGTTTGGTCAGGTGTAAAGGGAGTGAGGTTGACAAGAGTACGATGGGGAGTAGTCTCTTGTATCCCATATCCAAATTAGAGCAATTGACTTCTGAAATATACCTAAAACTGAGTTTGCTGTTTATCTCCCAGTATCTGTCTTGTTAAAATGCCTGACTGCTCTTATTATCGTGGTTGGGGAGCTATAAAAACTGGTGGTAGCATAAACATCTCTTGCAAATGAGACTATCAGGGAATATTGTGGTCAAACAAGGAACTTCATAGGCAGTAGTGCCTTAAATTCAAGCAGTAGAGCTTAGTTGAGTCCATTTTCCAAATAGCTGCATTTGGGAGTAACTATAAAACCAGAGGAAGCCTGGAGATCCCAAAATGCATTGGAACTTTGACGACTCTGTTGGATCAATAGATTTTCTTTGTACCATATACTTTTTCTTGTTCTGCTTAGTCTGTTTCCTTCTGAGGGATCAACCTGATTTCCTGCTTTTTTTTGTTGGTGCTGTAGCAGTTGCATTGACTCCATCCTTGGCCATTGGAACTGGTTGGATTCTAGAACTCTTGGGGTTGTACTCACAGATTTTAACACTGAACAATATAATTGGTGAATTATAATGGCAAGCTAACTGTAGCTATTCACACTGTGGCTTACAGGTGGCTTCTGTTGCTCCTGTGACATGGGTTCATCATGGTGTGCAAGGGCTTGTGAAGCTGAACCAGGAAGTTTAGAGTTGTATCCTGACCTTCCCCTGTATATTTTATTTTATTTTATTTTATTTTATTTTATTTATTTTAAACACTTCTGTAATTCAAAATTCCCAACACAGTTCAACACAGTTCATAATACAATGGATGTGAGATTGTAGAGCTTTCTGCTCTGGGCATGTAGCAGTATACTGAGTCACACCATGGCAACCCAGTACTCTATACATCTTATTTGGGCATTCAGAAAGACAGGTGTATGCATGCATGCATGCATGCAGATCTAATAGGTACACATTACCCTTGCCGTCAAAAGTGAAATCTGAAAAGTGGGGCACCCAGTTTTCTTGCTACTTATAACTGTGGGTACCTCCATCATAGTCTGCCCTCCATCACTGACTGGCTAATGAGGGAAAAGGAGTGGGAGTAAGCAAGCCCATTCTACTTATTCCTTTTTTACTTTGCTTGTTGCTTTTTTCTTGCCAATGCTGAGCCTCTGCTTCCAGCTTCTTTGCAGAGAGAGTGCAGACTTGTGTCTTTTGACAACCAAAACGTGTGATTGTCTCAACATGTGTCAGTGATTGTACAAATGTTATTCTGAAGTTGTCTCAAGCAAACCTTTATTCATTGCTTCAATATTTGTGAAATGCTTTCAAACAGAACCTTTCTGGGTGGTAAACAGCTTGGTAAATTTTGATTCTCAGAAGCTGGAACAACAGTTTCGTTGTCTGGGTTGAATTTGCTATCTATTTCTCTGACAAAATACCTCACATTTGGGACAAACACAACTTTTGTCTAGATCTCCACCTTCGGTTATCAACTTGGTTGAGTTTGTTAATAAAATATTTTACCTTCAATTGGTATAATAGCCACAAATATGAAGACCAATAATGGGGGAAATGCAAGTTACAATCTGAAATTTGGACTCATATCCATTGTGGCAGACAAAGGCCAGTTAGGATAGTTTGGGTATTTGCTGGCTATGCTTATTGAGACAACCCTTTTGCTGGAGAAGAGAATAGGCAACCTCAAATTATTAGCCAACTTTTACTGAACAAACCAGCTTTTAAATCTGATAATTTGACTGGCTGGCCTACATCTAATCTGCTTCTGTTTTGGGATATGTTTACTTAGCAGCCTTATACATATTTGGACAGAGACTTTGTGGTCATTTTTTATTTTATTTTCTGCACTTGGAGATCAGTAGAAGAAGTGCCTATTCTATTAGACAGTGCTATCCTTTACTATGAAGAGTTGATGGTGCAGCTGCAAGGTGCATGTTTAATATAATTAACCTTAATAGACTTTTGGTGTGCTTACTCTTGACTGTTCTTATTCCTAACAAGGAAGAGTGGGGCTGCATAAACCCTATATAGTTAAAGCACATGACTCCCCACTAAGAATCCTGGGAACTTTGGTTTACCCGTCACAGAACTATAATTCCCAACACCATTAACAAACTATATTTTCTGGAATTCTTTGAGGGATGCCATGTGCTTTAAATGTGTTTTAAATGTATGTTGTTTATGCAACTTGGTAGTCCAAAGGTGATGTGGTCTTTATTCCTTTCTTTTGGGTCCTAAATGAGCCAGATACCAAGGAAACTTGAAGACATCAACAAAATACTGCAGTGATGATAAATCTGGATTTATATTTGTCTAGATCTCAAATTGTTAATAGTTTTATTGCAGGTTAATGATCTCATTATTATAAGATAGTGTTGTTTTATTTATTCTAAATTATAATTTGTTATAAGGATCATTTTTATATCAAAATTTATTTATATATACTGTATATTCTGTTGGTTCAGCTGATAACTAAGTGACATACATAAATGATATATAATATAATAGTATACTGCTATCATATATATTTTTATTTTCATAACTCATTTGTTATGATTCTTCACTCATTCCAGTTTTTCTTTCCTGATCTTTTGAGAATGCTTATATTTTTAATCTGAAAAGACTAGTTGATTTTTAGGAACCATTTCAGCATGCTTTGCATTAAATTAAACTAGCCTATGGAGCTTCCTGATCTGTTTCCTGCTTCCATTCACCTCTCGGTCAAAAACTGCATCATTTCATAGTGAGAAGCATACATTAAAGTGCACAATAATAATAATAATAGTAATAATAATAAATGTTAATCAAAAACTGCATGTGTCTTTCTGATTGTGCCAGTGTTCTGGTATTCAATTATGCAATTTTCATTGGCATATTAATCATCTTTTCAACAAACAAGCCGGCGTTAATTAAAGCAAACCATGGATAAAGACATGTTGCCGGATCATCATTCCGTTTATCACAGCTCACAGGCTGGCCGTTAAGTAAATTCTGGACTGTGAGATGAATTTCAATGTTGGTCTCATCTTTTTTGGTTGGAGTTTGAATTCAACTCATCTAACAACAACAACAACGAACTTCAGGCTTCAGAAGAGAGAGATGAATTTATTTGTAATTAATGGCAGAAGAAGAAAGACAAATAGTTGTATGCCTCTAATGAGAAGTAAGGTGTTGGAACCCAATTGTTTCTGAATATTTTTTTTCTCCTCCGTGTCCTCAAATATAACATGGCCGCAAAATAGAATGAACACCCATTTTTTTTTGTTATTTTGCTTGCTATATTTCTGCATTCTAACTGCACATATCCACACACATTTACTCTTACCAACCTCTGACCACTGTAAAGTTGAAAGATGTCCAATATTACATCCAAGTCCCTGTGGCATTGTTCCTACTCTCTGGTTGCATTGCTCTATGAATCAAGCCATCACATAATGAGCTTCCCTTCCCAATGAGAGCTGCCACCACTAATGAAGAGTGGTGTTTCCAAATCGTACAGTTAGTTTATGTGGTTTGGGCTTTCTACAGGGATGCATCAATGTCTGATGCTGATTTAGAATGGTCTTAGTGGCCATTTGAGGCAAAGGCTTTTTCATGAGAGTGAAGTTGAAGGGTATAGTTGTGTCGATGGGAGAATTCCTGCCTCAGTGACTGAAAATATGAATTGGCTGTCATGCAGGGACAATGTGGAAAGTAATTTAAAGATACAACCCTCTCTCTCCTATGTGACACCTGTCTATTCTCCAGTATCCCTTTTGGATGTTGAATGGTATGAAATTTTAAAGCTTCATTGGTAAAACTTGGAAATTTAAAAAGGCCTATTTTAGCTCCCTGAATCTTAGCACTCATGAGAGATAAGCCAGAACACAGGAAACTTGGATTATTTTTTTTTAAGAATAGCAGTGAGAAATGTTAACTTATGTCATCATGAAACATAAGCACACAGTTTCAGTCCATATTCATATGCTTATATTTAGCTGAATTTATCAAAAAGCAAGTAAAAGAGTTCCAGCCTTTTCTTCTCATCATCCCCATCAGCTGATCTCTTGCATCAAAAGCTCAGTGCATTGTCTTTATAATAAATCATGCCAGACCAACCTAGTCTCCTTCTTTGATAAGGTGTAACCAAATGCACAAGTAGAAAATAGAGGCTAACAGGGTAGGCAGTAGAATAGGCAAGAAGAATTTAGAGATAACAAAATGCATAACAGACTGAACATGAATCACTAATGTGATTCTGTGACTTATAAGACCAGTGCATTTAAATTGTCTTAACCAAAGCATTGTTTCAAAGTCCTGGGAAGCACTAGTATTGCTTTACACAGTACTGATCAAAACCTTATTTCGGACCTATTCTTACATCATTGGAGCAGTAAGATTTCAATGACTGGACCCAACATTGCTCCAGTAATATTACTATAATATTAAGCTCCCTGTAAGGTACCCCATTTCCCAGAACTTAACATTGTGAAGGGAAGGACTTGTTGAGGAGCATTTGCAGCAGTAGATAGTAGTAGTAGTAATTTACAGTTAGTATTCATTGGTTCTAGGTATCTGGCAAATTGAATTCCCAGTGGCTTGATTCTTTGCACCAAGAGGCAATGGGCAAGATCTTTGTTTTCTTTTGGCAGCCAATGATCACAGTCTGTTGATGGACCAACTGGCAGCCCTTTTGGAGCACTGAGGTAACTCTCAGCCAAGAAGAGGAGGGTTGTCAGAGCAGGAAGCTATGAATGGTACTAGCCAAGAGTACCTGTTCCTCCATGTCTCTCTTTCCCTACAGGACATTGATCCTAGGATTTCAGAGTTAATTGAGGATAAAAGGAAAGTGGAAGGATCCTCCTTGGAGAAACTAAAGGGATCCAAGGCAGCCTTTCCGTAGAACACTCATAAATCCCAGCCTCCCAATTTCATTTCTCCCATTTCCTTTTCCCCAGGCAGCAGAACGGGCTGCAACCACATGCAAGTGCTCCAAAACATTATTCCTTGCCCTCTGAGGCTAAAACCTCTTCTAGCAGATGTTGCAGTGACAGAATTCATCAGTTTTCCAGTCATTCTATCTGACTGATTACTTGCCTCGGAATCCCTGAAAACGAATGTATAGAGCAGTGGTTCCCAATTATCTAATTACTGAGGAACTGCTGTTTTTCAAAAGACAAGCCACGGACCCCCTACTTTTGAAAAATTTGATAACTATGGTAGTTACCTCTGCAAAGCAATTTTTTGAACAAAATGTGGGGTATCCCCTAATAAGCAAAAGATCTTAGGTATACTTTTTTTTAAAAAAAAAGACTAGGGCGGAGCGATATCTGGTTTTCAACATTGTAATATGTCAGCAGCTAAACATTGCGATATTTTGATAATATCACAGTGTCTGAAATTAGAAATGTGTGCAGATGATGGAAGGAGGAGTCACAGAGATTGGGCAGGTGGAGTGCATGCAGATCGGGCGTGGGGATGAGGGAAGGAGGAGCTGCAGAGATTGGATAGGTGGGGAGAGGAGAAGAAGCGGAGTCATCTCCACCACATTGTTTGAGGGGATGGGGGAGGGGCATCAAGCGGCCTTCAGTGGGGCAGCCAGCGGTGACAGCCGGCAAAGATGCACATCCACTGTGGCTGCTGCTGCTTTCCTGCTGACTGAGAAAAGCTGTTCTGCCTCATTGCCAGGGGAAGGTAGTGCCATGGTGCCTTAAAGTGAGGGCAATGAGCTGCCCAGTTTTCCGTCAGTGTGACGGAAGGCAGCTCGGATCAGCAGTGTTATCGCCTGGGATCATCGTGTGATATCTGTAGTGCCTTCAAATTGGCTGCCCTGTTCTCCCTCATGCGAAGAGCGATAAATTACCAGGTCAAAATCGTTATCGCTGTGTGATTTCAAAACCGATTTTGGCCAATATATTGAAAAATTGCACAGCATTAAAACAGACCATAAAATGTGTGGTATTACTAAGGAAAAATTACCAAAAAAAAAAAAATCGTTGGGAGGAGGCAAGGGATGGGGCCACAGCCCCACTGGGTATGTTTTGCAGACCCTCAGGTGTTCCCGGACCCCTAATTAGGATCCACTGGTATAGAGTTTAGAGTCCCTTTCTGCTTCCTTGTGGCCTTCTACAGCCAACCTCCTTTTACCTGGGCAGTTTGCTTAAGCACACGTAACCAGCAGCACTTCCCAGATAAACAAAAGATGAGTTGAGGGAAGTGCTAGCAGTTTTCCAGTTGATTCTTTACATGCTTTCAGCCAGGATCATGTATGCAAAAGAAGACTTCACTGCATTACTGGTAAGCTTATCCAAGATCCTGGGAAGTTGTTCCTTTTCATGACACTAAGCTTTTTGGGGAAGCCCTGGATGCTATTCTGGGGAAATGAAGGACTAGAAAAAGTAGACTGAAGAAAGAAGATAATCTGTTTACTAGGAACTGTCTCTTCAAAGCTCCCATATGGGGTTTTAAGATCCAGAAAGCTGCATGAGAACCCTCCCACCCTGCTGAAAGAACTCAGGCTTCAGATAATGAATTATCTTTGCCTGCAGGAACTATAAAAGGGAAATATCGTTTTATATATCTGATGCTCAAACTGCTTCACTATTCCATACAAAATCAACACTTGGCAGGCCAAGGTGTTCTTTTCACAGGATAGGATACAAAAGACCCAGGATCTAGTAAGAACAGCTCTTGCAGCATAACTGCTTAAGTCTGATGGCTCTTCTGGGCATGTTTTGTAACACCACCTGATCCTTTGGGCAAGACTCCTTCAGGATCCCTGATGGGAAATTTATGCTCATTGCTTCCATGATTCATTCATTCTTTTTAAAAGTGAAAATAGGTCAAAAAATACAGTGCTATGGAGAGCATTGCAGCTACAACAGGTAGAGCAAAGAAATTTTAGTGTAGAAAGTGTGGGGTCGTAACCACAACTCAGGTAAGACACACATACCTTTCAAAACATTGGACTTTGCTTGCTCCACAGAAAGCAGCTGAAGCTTCCCCACTTTTGTAATAGGCACACTGGTCTCCTGAAAGCAGGAGGGGATATTCGGCCCACTGCCACTGTATACTTTAGTTTTGGTATATTTGCTTCCCTCTGATGGAGTTTTTGGGAGATGAGTTCTCCAAAACATTGTTCCCAATTTTAAACATTGTCACCTGCAGCATTATGTGTGTATGTGTGTGTGCGCGCACATACACACACAAAACATCACTGTCTCAGTGCTTGGTGCCTTCCATCCTAGGCCATTGTTTGTAGGTACGATGAGTCTTAAAATATAGATATCTAAAATGTTTTCTGATCATATCCTGATGAAGGTCACAAACCTAAGCATCATCCCTGAAGGAGATGATCTACTTGGATCATTCAACCTTAATATGTTTCATTATTTGAAACATCCTCTATATTTCACCGTTCTAGTCCTTAAAAAAACCCTGAAGCTACTGATGAATCTAGACCTATAGCTTCCCAAAGGGTCTTTTGTTTCTCGTTTGTGAAAATGAATAGCAATTAATCAACCATTATAATTAATAAGATAAGAGTGCATATAGTTGTCACATTATATAACAATATCCTTTCCTATATCAGAGACATTTCCGCAAATCTGATATGTACCTACAGGGCAAGGGAAATGTCAAGTTTGGAAATGCCAGCCTCTAGAAATACCAAGATGATGTACATGAATGTTTTGTTGTACAGCACAGAGTGCATTACTGGTTAGAAGAGAGCGGGGGGTGGCAGGAGAGAGAGATCTATTGTGTCTGTGATTTCAAGCAGCTATAGTGTGGTATTAGGGCATTACTCCAAAAAACAAACAAACAAAAAATCTCCAATGCTAATAATGACACCACTCAATGAATGTTTGTTTATTTTTACATGATTTTAGACTACAATGATAGAAGATAGAAACATACGATAGGTGTAAGTACTGATTATTTTCTGCTCTGTGTTTGGTATAGCTGTTTGCACTTGTCCAAAATGACTGTAAAGTACTTTGATTGAATTATTGATCATATGATCAGGGCTGTTTGCATTACAGACATTTGCAGTCATCTCACTGTGCTGGCATAAGAGTTCCGCTATTAAAAGTCACCAAAACAAAACAAAATTACACAAAGAATTAGGAACGAATAACTGAGATAATATCTGCTACACATTTTCAGTCTTATCCTAGAACGTGCCCAGAAGAAGGCAACAATTATTTGTTTATAATTAATTTACTCATTTCCAACCCTGTCCTTCATCATACAGCAATCCTGAGTGAGTTACACCTTCAAAATAAAGCCTCCTTTAAGTAACATTAAAATTGAACTAATATCTTCAACATACCATACTCAATCTACAGTACTTCTAAAAAAAATACACCTGGTCTTGCCACCTCAATCCTGCTCCCTACCAAATGCCCAAATGAAGACACACACACACACACACACACACACACACACACGTATTTACATTGTGCCTAATGGTAAACAAACACAGTGTCAGCAGTATCTTGGGGAGGGAGTACAGTCCACAGATGGGGTGTCACCACCGAGAAGACTCTATACTCGGCTACCAATTACTTCTATCTGAGTATAGAAGAAGGGCCTCCCAGAAGATCTTAAAAGTATAAGCATGATGGTGCAGAAATAGGTTTTCCTTCAGATACCTGGGACTTAAGCCATTTAGTACTTTATACATCAGTGCTAACACATTGAATTAATCTCAGTAGCATATGAACAACCAGTGAAGACTCTTTAAAATTGGTGGCAAATGGTTCCAGTTGTCCTACTTAATTCTCAGACCTGAAGGCCACCAACTTATAGCACCTCTGTCCTGTTGGGATTCAGCTTTAGTTTATTGGTCCTCATTCAGTCCCTTACTGCTTCCAGAAAACTGGTATTATCAAATAAGTAATGTGCAATCTTGAAACTAGATTTTGGAAGGCGCTTGGACAAGACAGCCTTCCCTTAGTAGATTTACCTCCTTGCTACTGTCAACACGGCCTATCTGTTTACCCTCTGTCGCTCTGGATCTAGCATGTACTGATGCTTAGAAGGAGAAAACAATGCAACTGGAGGTTCTTGGGCAGGAAGTGAAAGCTAAGAGAAGGATCACGGAACTCTGAGGATTAGCAGAGGGCCCCTTGGGGTGTGTGGGCTGCAGCAAATGCCTGAAAATACCAAAATCTTCCTTATATAAAAGGAACACAACATTGAGATGGCATGCTCCATTGCCAACGCCAGATTCCCTTTTTGCTGAGGTTTGGACCTCAGAAGGTGTGGACTCCCATTCCTTGGAGGTTTTTGAGTGGAGGTTGTGTGACCACCTTCCAGTGCTGCTTTAGCTGAGATACCTGCAGTGCAGGGGGTTGGACCAGATGGCCTTTGGGGTCCCTCCCAAATCTGTGATTTTGTAGCTATGATTCCTGCATTGGAAGGGGTTGGACTAGATTACCCATGGGGTTTAATCCAGCTCTCCTATAGTTCCATGAGACCGGAAGGTGGCAGACTCTCCTTCCTTGAAAGCTTTGAAGCAGAGGTTGGGTGGCCACCTGCCAGAGCTGCTTTAGCTGAGATTCCTGGATTGCAGGAGGTTGAATATAATAATTTATCTCCATTCATTGTCTCCCATTTGTTCTAAATCGGTAAGACTCAGCTTTTAGGGAAAAGGTTGCAACCACACAGTCATTTTATTTGATACTTTTCTCTTGCTTTGGCTTTGTAATACCTCTTTTGAGATGAGATAAACATATAGCATTCTAAATGCAGGTGTGCTTTGGATTTATAAAATGGCAGTACAATAATTAGGAAAAAAACCATTCAGTCTTTTGGTAATAATTCCTTACATTTTCCTTTCAAACATGTTTATAATTCAGCTTGTGTTTTTGATGGCTTCTTTATGAAGCACTGTGCTTAAGCTGAGAGAATGTCCCAGTCCACAATGTCCTACTTATATAGGGTTATAAACTAACTGTATCCTGTCAAGATTATTGCCATTTATTGCACTTTTAAAAGGTGTAGGTGAATGGTAGTTTCTTTTCTTGATGAGCAGTAATTGGGTGTTCCAGATAGAATTATCTGTTTCTTGCTTTATTTTTTAAAGAGCAAAGTCATAGTATTGAGCTTATGGATTTTAAAGAGTGCAAGTTATGTAGGCTTCAATTTATTAAAATGTAACATACACTTAACACGTATATTTAATAAGAAACCATGCAAAATGTGGAGGAGAGATAATAAGTTTGCATGCATATTAACAAATAAGGAACTGGGAAATGAGCATCAAATTTTTAATGTTGTGAAATTTTGCAACAGCCCACTGATATAAAACGTATAAAGCAATAAAAAATCACCCATGCATGTCATGTCATCTGTGGCTTTTTTGGTATGATGCAGCTGAGCAGTGAGTATTTTCTAAAAGGAAGATAGTTGAAATATTAACTTATATTTTATCTAACATAAAGCAAATGCTCTTCCTAGTTAAAAATAACCTCCCACTTAACACACATGAATGTGTGTGAGTTTGTTGAGTAAATTAAGGTTTCCTCTGTCTGGAAGCAATTTGTGCTCTGATAGTAATGCTTCTGTGGTTTCAATAAATAAATAAAAAGCTTTATACTAGGTATTTTCATCTGAGAACTTTATAGTTGATACAGTTACTACAAAAATGTAGAACAGTGTTTTCTAAATGGACTGCCTTTCAACGTTTAACATTTTAAAGTAAAGTAAAGTAACAGGCAGTGGGTTTGTTTATTTATTTATTTAATAAATAAGTTTGGTTTCTTATGAACTCTAGATGGTACTTCTTTAAGAGAAGTACATTATTACCCACTTTTTGTGTCACTGTGGTGTAGAATAAGTGTTGGACACAGGTGACCTGGGTTCAAATCGCTGCTCAATTGTGAATCGTATTGGATGACTTTGGACCAGTCACTATTTCTGAGCCTAAAGTACTTTTCAAGGTTTCGTGATGGGGAAAGGGAATAATGGAGGCTTTCTTGCATATTAAATTCGTTACACACTTCTGAACAGTATTATCATACAATTTCATTTCCTTGCATTCATTTCAGTCCATGTTGCTTTTAAAGACACAGTCATGCAATACAAAAATAATTTCACCCTTGACTCAAATAGCATTCTCCAGGGTAGAATATAACAACTTTGTACGGAGGTGATAGAAACAAATGCCACAGAGTCCAAATTAAACTGGGGGAGACATTTTATTGAGTATAGCAACACACATTGGAATTTTGCCAAGACACAGGACTAATGCTTATTTTCACAAGAAGCATCAGCAGATCCAAGATAGTTTTACATCTTAATTTATTTTTAAAGGACCTAAGCCCAGCACATTCAGCTACATGCCTTAGTGGAGCATTATTAACTCCTTGCTGGCACACACAGGAAGAGACACCTGCTGAACCATACTGTCCCCACATGATAGCAAGCTTAGGCCCAGTCGTCTTGAGGAATACTGTCGCATGAGAGGTGTGCCTGACCATCTGCAGAGAATGAATCGTTTTCATTGTTCAAGCACAGCATGACATGAATACACATTTGCAAGGTTCTGTCCCTCCTTGCCAGCTGTGCTTTATGTTTCTGAGCGTGGTGTGGCAAGGGGGAGGGCTTGGTTGTGGATATTTCCAAGGGGGGAAATAAACAGTGAGCTAGCCAGCGCCTCCCAGTAAAAGCCTACTTCCCAATGAAGAGGCTTCTTCAGTTTGTAGCAGCAGAATCACAGCAGATAGAAGCACATCAGTTGTAAAGCATTGTCTGTATAGGTCTCTGTTAGGAACTATTCGTTCTTGCAGAAAACGATCTGTTTATATCCATGAAATCCCATCTCAACGACACAAACAGGCCTTTAAAAAAAAAATGCTCCAGCTACAATACCAGTTTAACCAGTCGGTTGGCTCTGCCAGCGATTCCAGTTGGGAAGTTGTCTTTGTACCTCTCCAGCAGCAAAATCTTGACAGATAAGCAAAGAGGCTCGTCTGCTTGCTAGCACCCCCCCCCCCCTCTACTCCAGTTTAATCAGTGCTTGGCCAGTTCATAAATCAGAGTAGCGTCTGTTTTTATTTTGTTTTTATCAAAATTTATTTCTATCATTGCAACAGTTAATACTTTAATAAGGGAACTTAACTGGGAACATTAGGAAGTTAGTTAGAGACATTCTGCAGGCGCTTTTTCCCTTGTCAGTGACAAGGTAAGGTAATCCTATACACAGGCTGCTATTGTGAGATGAGAAACTGGCCTCCTTCACTGCCAGAGACCAGATGCACCTCTCTCTATCCTAATCTGTAAACGACTTAAAGGAGTCTTATCTCGGGGCTCTTCTGCTTCATTTCATGCTTGATTTACTTTAATTTGTCTGATAGGGCACAAGGATTTGGAGACGGCCCATCTTTCTGCAGAAAACGTTCAGATTTTTTTTTCCACTTGGCATTGTTGTCTTGGGGATTTTTTTTTTTACTTTTTAAAAAAATATGGAAGAAATCTTGCTCCAGTGCAGCAAGCTGCTTGAGTGTGTTTAGATTTAAGCTACCCCAGCAGAAAAGAGTTTGTGAAGTGGTATGATTGTGTGATGTGGACCACATTTACATTGAAATCACATTTTACGATATATCAGGACTCCTGAAGGGAAAGGTGCAGTGGAGCGCTTGTGCCCACAAGATACTTTGAAAAGCACTATATATAGTAGCAACAATTGATACGAGATTTTACAGGAGTCTTTATAAATATGTAAATGGGTGTTATCTGATTGGACTCTTTGGCTACACATCTGTACCTCAAAGGAAGTGGAGCTGTGAGAACTACTAGAAAACAGTAGTTTGCATTCTAAAGGCGTCTGAGAAATAGAAATGTCTCACAGGTTGACAGCAGGTCGGGTGGGGGGTGGTTTGCATACTTTGGAGGTAGGTTTCTTTGATGTGAAAGCGATCTTTTACTCCGAACAGAGCAGGTAGAAATTACCATTAACAATTTTCACTTATTTTCTTTTCTTCTTTTTCTAATTTTTCAGCATGCTGTAGATCAGCAGCCATTGACCTTTATAATTCCCTGTTATTTCTTTAAATTGCCTGTACAATGTGGTACCTGTGGGGAGGGGAGGGGGGCAGTTACCTTTAGTATTTTTTAACTTTTTTAAAGTGCTTTCACTGAGCCAAGGGACAGAAAATAAAGTCTTTGGTACATTGATCCCTTGATTGGTAATTTCCTAAATGAAAATGGAGATACTATTAAAGCACTAATAATGTTACATCTTAATAGTTGAGGAGTCAATAAATGGCTCCCATGTGCTTCATTAAAGTTCTTAATGAAGCCATTTTTGATAGCTGAACTTTACATTATCAGCTGCTTTATCTAGAGACTTTTAGGAGGAAGTAAGGCTGTAATGTGGTCTTAAGATGGTTTTTCTTTTTCACTCTGCTAACTGCGTTAGTTATTACCAAATTTATGTATTACAGTATTGTAATAAGCAGTAGAGGCTTTTTACAGAGGCTATCACACGTAAGGAACAGGAAATTATACGTGTGTATATGGATTTATACATTTATAGCATTAAACAGGGAGAAGAGAATGGGAAGAGAGAAACATTTGATGTACTTCCAACCCAACCCTGTGCTTCCATATAGGTGTGTCTATTGGGATATGGTAGCAGCTATGCCTGACCTACGTCATGACAGTGTTTTAGGATGGGTAGATAACATATCTACTTTGAGTGTTTAAAGCTACAGTCGTGTTGTTGTTTTTAAAAAAGGTCTTTTCTCAACTATGTTTCCCTAGAGTTGACAAGATATTCCAAACCTCCTTCTTGTGCATCCCAATAGTTTAACTCTTCCAGTCATACCTGGTTTCCCTTTTAGCATTCATTCTGGGCTAATCTAATGCAAATTCATTGTTCCTTTCTCTCCTGAGAGGAAAAACAGTAAGGAGACACAGCAAGACAATAGATGCTGAATATTTTTCTTTTCCTCTCTGCACCATACTTCAATACATGCGAAGGCTTATTTTGATATACCGGTATATTGATGGGGATGAGACATGTTTCTGTTCACTTCAGTTCATGTCTCCAACACTAATGAATTGTAGAGTGCCGCTGCAAACTAACTCCCTGGGTTCAATGCCAGGGCTATAGCTTAGTGGTAGAGAATATTATTTGTAAGAGGAATAGTCAATGTGGTGCCCTCCAGATGTTGTTGGACTAAACTCCCATCATGACTAGCCAAGTAGAGGGCACCATGTTGGCTACCCCACCTTAGGTTAAGTCTGTGGCAAATCCAATTAAAGGGGTCAGGTAATAGGTGAAAAGAAACACATCTGCTTTATTGCTGCCGCAAATCTGAGCTAAACGAACCAAAACTCTGACTCAAAGCAAAGTAGCCTTCATACAAAGTACTATATCAGTTTAAAAGCTGGTGACTGAGACCAGTTGGGTTATTTTATTGTTAATAGTGTTCATCCTGTGTTAGACAGGTTTGCATTACTCCTGAAAGAATGAGTTCATAGTCATGGAACACTCCTTAGCCTCTCTTTGTCAATGGAGTTGCAGGTTGCCTCTGTGGCACAGAGCTTAGGCTGCTTTGACACCTTGATGCTATCTGAAGAACTACATCTCTCATCTACCTGTTCACTAAGACCATCAATGAAGGTCTTTCTTCTGGTGTCCATGACATCTGAGGAGTAATGGGAAGAAAGGGCCTATTCAGAGGTGGCATCCGAACTGTGGAATGAACCACTTGAAATCCTGCATGTGCTGGCTCCAGCCAGTGGCCTGCCATGCAAATGAATCAGGGTCTCCATCTATCTGTCAGCTTTTAGCATGACATCATAACAGAGTTGCCAACTTGAATAAAATGGGGGGACGGGACATGTAAGCAATTTGGGGGGGGGGGAGCTGAAGGGACCTTGGCCCCTAGGATTTGGCTCCTATGCATTGTAAACATTCATCTAGCAACCCAATTCATGTGCCTTCTGGTGAATTTGCACAACTGGCTAGCCACATCCTTGGAACTGGCATATAGAGTAAGTCTCTTATACATTCTGTATCCTGAAAAAGTCATGTGAATAGGCTCACAAACCACTGCAAATCTAGTTTTAAACCAAACTGTAATTAGTTACTCTTCTGTTGCCCAGTTTATTCATCCGGTCAGTTCATCAGTGCCTGATAAGACCTTCTCTCTTCCACTTTAAGATTGTGCTTGTTCAAGGGAGCAGTAATATTTCCAGCAGATTGTGTCAAAACTCTGGTTGACTGAAGCCAGTAGTTAGCTTTTTGGAAACTATGCACCCAGCTGCAAGCTTGTCCTTGGCCTACATTATTAGGATAACAAATTCAGACATTACAGTGTCACAAGTAAGACCTGCAGCAAAATGTAGCAGTTTGAACTGCTCCTGTTCAGTGTTCCAGTCAGCCATGCCCTCCTCATGGATATTACATTACATTCTCCCTCCTATCAGTTTTTCTGCAACAGTCAGTCAGCACTCTGTGCTCATTGAAGATGTTCATTTGCCCATTCGGCAGTTTTGTGGATCACGCTTGCTATTAAGGAGAAACTTGAGGTTCTCAGGATAGATTTGCTTGTTGGTGGATGGTGCCATTTTGGCTACTTGTGGCACTGTAACGTCTGAATGCAGTGGAACTCACAGACTGAATGTTCAAAATAGAGTAAATTATGTATGACACAATTGAGTACTAGTTAATTTTATGTCAATAAAATGGCCAGGAAAATGTTACTAATTTTACTTTGTGACATATTGTTGTATATCCACCATTGTGAATATACATTTGATGGGGACATTTTACCAAACCACAGTTGTCTCCCAGTGCTCAGCTAAACCACGGAAAATGTATGTCATGTTATTGATTGTTCTTTCTTCATTTAAATGGCACTATATATTAGTTACCAAAAGAAAAATCAGTTTATATTAGACAGCATCTTAAGGGCTTGGGCTTTGATCTAAAGCTACGCATAAGGTGTTCCCATATGTGTGTTCCTTTCCATTTACTTAAATGTCAAAGAGAGCTCTACATGCTTAGCTGGGATGCTTACAAGAAACCACCTCTGCACTGAAGCAGATGGGCAAACCCGGTATGTCTGAACAGTGCCATGTGCTCTTAGAATTCCTTTGGATTTGCTTCTTTGTAGTGAAATGCTGGTTAAGCTGATGAATATACTTCATTTAACTGCAAAGTGTGCTAGATAAGTCCTTTAACGGGTCACCATTTAAGTGTTAATTTTATAGTAAGGAGTTTTTATGCGGCATTCAATATCAACAAAAATCAATTAGATTTAGATGGCTAATAACAGCCTTACTCAAATGCGAATAATATTCCATTGAAGATGGCTTTTTGAGGCTCTTCCTGAATCCCAGCTTCTGTCTTTTCTTATATTTATGGTTTCACTAAAATGTTCAGGTAGAGAAATACCTGCACTCATAAATCATTGCAGATAATAGTGGTTCAGACACACACTGTCCAAGTTGATAATGGGTATCTGATCCAAAAAGGATGTCTTCCCCCCAACCCTTAAAGTTCTTTAGGCGGTGGTGGGGCAGTTAAACAAACCTTATGAAGCTCTTTTGTTTCCAATCTTATATTCACTATCAGTTTGATTAGTTGGTGCCCTTAGTGCAGAAGTGGGCAGCAGAGCAAACTACAAAGAAGCTGTTTTTCTAACTACCCAGATTACTTTCAACGAGTTTGATGGGTTTAGCTTTTGCGTATAATACTTTCTTCCTGCTTTTTGCAAACTAAATGCTATAAAGATCCCATAAACTTATGAAATAATAGTGGAATTAAAGCAATAGAGGAGTGAATTTTTGTTAAATGGGCACTGGTGGAGCTTGGATGAAGAAAATAGTTGCCATCCTAAGTATACATTATATATTTTCCTTCATTTTATATAATGCTGGCTACTTTTTAATGCCTGTTACTTATTAGCTATGGATATAATGTGAAACCCTCTTGATCTATAGAAACATTGGAGTATCTGACTGTCTAACATGAACTTTGTGTAACAGAAGCTGAATAGTATTTTTATCACACACCCCTTCCCAGTTTTTAGTTTTTGCTTTGTCCTCTATAACGGATTATATGTCCTCTAGGCAAGGTCTCTTGGATGTGACTCCCATCATATGCTTAGGAGTGGGAACATAAACTTACACTGATCCAGCATCATCCAATAATTCACCTATCTTGCGTGAATTCTCAGGAGCTAGCTAAGCTGATTTTACATTGTTGAGCAGCACAAACTCAGGCCAGAATCTGTCCCTTGTATATTCTTTCTTAATGCCTACCAAATCACATGGCATTTGATTTGCTAAAATTAGCTTTAACAACAGTAATGGTTTTTGATACAATGCTTACAAATACCGCTGATTTTGTCCTTTAAAGGCCCAAACGTCTATAGTTTTACACATCTCTCATGCATGAAAAATCGAAAGTGTGTGTGTTGATTTGCTGGAAATGAGTCATGCACTGATATAATGCCGTTTCCTTTGTATTCTTATAACCACATAACTAGTATGAGTGGAGATTAAAAAGTAGGTGGAGTTGCCCTTAAAAAAGGTGTTCAAAACCTCAGAAAGCGCTTTGAAAAATTATTGTAGTGAAAAGGGGAAAGTCGGAAAAAAACTGAAGAAAATACGTGCTTGCATCTAAAAATATACACGACAAAGGAAGATACTGCAGTATCCCATAAACATTTATTTTTATTTTTACATAAATTCTGAATTTGCAGGTAAAAGGGGGCCGCAGTTGCTTGTGCATAAAATGCTGTATTGAATTTTTAATATCTGCTTAAAACTCAGAAAGTGTGTTATATAATGGTGTCTCACAGATTTATTTTGCTGTGTGGATTTTGAATGCCCAGTGAACATCTAAGGAAATAAATAATTTCAGAGTAAAGAATTGCATGAGTACAATTAAAGTATGACACTAGAGAAGTACACAAATAATTAGGGTTGGATCAAGACTAAGACTGCAATCCTCCGGTTACCTGGGAACAAGCCCTATTGAACTCAGTAGGCTTATCTCTGAGTAGATGTATAAGATTGTAGTTCTTAGTCATGAGAACTTAGTCATGAGTCTGGGTCCACTGTTATAGCAATGGACCCATGGCCCTCTGGGAGTTGTTGAACTCTTAACTCCAATCAGAGTCAACCAGCATGGCCAAAGGTCAGGATGATAAGAGCTGAAGTCCAGCAACATCTGGAGGACCACTTCCTTTATAGGACTTACAATGAGAACTGTAAACCTTGAATTAGTCTGCACAAGATCACATCCCTCTCTCACTCATCATGGAGAGAAAGAAAAATTGAATTGGGTGGTGTCACATTTATTTGAATGTGGTCTCTCTCTTGCCACCATACTTTAATTCTCATTCTTTCTGTGGAATCACTTGGGAGTTAGGGAGATACCAGTAAAGGTAGCGAGAAAGGAGCTTGAGGGCATTAAATCAATAGCAGATTGAGAATTTGCCATATAATATATTGCTCTGACAAGGGTTGCCATCTCTTTACATCAGTACACTTCTTTTTTCCCAACCTTATATTGGTCTCTGGCTGTTTAGACTACAACTCCCATTAGCCCTGATACTCAATGTGCTGGAGGCTATTAGAAAATATAAATCCTGTCTCCCCCCCCCCCCTTTTTTTTTTTTTAAAAAAAGCCAGTGATAGCATTAAGGGAAATATTGTAATATTTATCTTTTGAAGCAATTGATTTATCTCTGTGTTTCTTGGGCAATATTTCTGCTGGTTATCAAACTGCCTCACCCATGGGTCGTGGCAGCTGAAGCAAGAAGGGTGGCTGGGGAGGAAGTAAGTGGGATGCCATTCACATGTTTTCTGAGTAATCCACACTTTTTTTGGGAAACCTTTGCACCCACATCTTGGCAGATATGTCACAGGTTTCTACAGGGTGGGGAAGAGGTACACAGGATGATGGAGCATTAGGGAGAAGAGGAAACGTGCTATATTCTGAATGTTTGGGAAAGCTTCATTCTAGAGTTGGGAAACATGAATGGATGGGGAATAACTGCACCTCAACTCATGTTTGTCTGATATGAAGATGATTAAGTATTTACCGGAAAACCATTTGGCAGACAACTCTATAAACCAATAGGCAACAGAATGACAACCTGTATCATAGATGAAACAATATTATGCTTCTTTTCCAGATGACATCCTGCTGCTCCCATATTTTCAGAGTCATCAATCTCCATAGTAGCTTGATAGCAATCTTTTCTTCTATGTGGGAGATGCAGCCGTAGAATAATATTAGCCACACTATCATTTTTAAAGAAAGTTTCTATCTTATCTTTGCAATTATGATCCAGAAGTGTGGCATCAGCAACTTCCCAAACGTAGCATGCAGTACTTACATGAGTTAATTGCACAGTTAGGAGATAATGCAGTAGCGTTAACACGATTTACTGTGTAATTACCATTGCTTCCAATGAAATTATTGTGTAGCCGTCAACCTAGTATCTTATGTTATTTTGTGATAACTATGAAGTGATTACTGTGATTACTATTTTTTGAGAGACTGTTGATCTTTGACCAAGGTTTACTGGGCAAACTTGATGAAAGCTGAAACATAAACTTAACCTCCCTCAAAGAAAACAATTTGTAAGCTATATATTGCCATTCAAACCTTATGCCTCATGCTACAACTTTGCGCGGGAACTGCTAAACTCTGGCATTCTGTATGCAGGAACGGGCAAAAATAAGCCCACCACTCAATGTTTCTCAGTGATTTTCCAGTGATTTCCCCATGTGTACTGCTTAAGAGATCCCACTGGTTCATCCAATTTATTTACTTAGTTTGATTCCTAGCCTGCTCAGTCACAAGGGATAAATTTTAAATGAGACCCATAAAATTAAATAAACATTATAAATAAGTATATAGCTTTCAGTTGCAAATCAAGAGTTTTGCTGCTGAGTGTGATTCCTGGTCTTTGGTCCTAGGTTCTGATATTATTACAATTTAATGGGAATAGCAGGGGTGATGCCAATAGAAGGCCACAATTTCTGGTGTAGCACTGGCAGTGAAATCCTGAGTTTTTGTTCTCCTAGATGGGCTCCCTTCCCAGATTGACAAGCCCCATCTGCCCCTGACCTCCCTCCACAGCACATGCAGAAGACTTCTTGACCATTGGATCCGCTGCTGGTCCTGTCCACTCAATCCATTAGAGCCTGTCTTCACATGCAGGGGAAGTTCTTAACTCATGAGGGTTTGAGACCCTTTGGCTACTCTCACCTGGACTGTGGCTGCTGTCACATGCTGACAGCTTCTAGGAGCCACAGGTGAGAGCTGAGTGCAGGGTGGGGACCAAAGATAGAAAACTACCAAAGAAGGAGCATGATGTGTGCTCCACCAGAGGTATTTCCGTTCCACTAACACTCCATACATAGTACACCAGCCTAATACTACTTATTTGTTTCTGACAGAAAGAGCTGTTCAACAGGTGGTGGACTCTCTTTCCTTGCAGGTTTTTAAGCAGAGCTTGGATGGCCATCTGTCATGTATGATTTGGCTGAGATTTTTGCATTGCACAGGGCTGGACTAGATGGGCTTGGGGTGCCCTCCAATTCTCCAATTCTATGATGTTATGATTCTGTAATCTCTTAAAATATTTTTCCTTCCCTCACAAATATTTGAACGACACTTCCTTATATCATATGTACTCAGCTTCTGTAAAAATTTACTCAGCTTATGTAAAAATTGATTTGATTAGTTGACCAATTGATCTGTGATTGATGTCAGCATTTTGCACTCCTTCCATGGTACAAATGGCAGGGAGCAAAGCCAGTGGGCTTATTCGCACATAGAGATGCACTGCCTAATTTTTGATATGCAAATGTGTTAAGGCTACAGGTTATTCTTGCTTTCACTCACTCAGAGGAAAGAGTGGATAAACCAGAAGTAGCTGTAGAACTGGCTGCTGCAGGGATACTTCACAGCCTACTCCTGCCACAGTAAAACTGGTGAGATGTCCTTATATGTGAAATTGGCTTCTGCTGCATTTCTCATCCAGATCTCTCTAGTAATTAGGACAACATGTGCAGTGTGGGAGTGCAGCTGTATGACTTTTTTCAGAGCAAGAGTGATAAAACCATCTTCTGAGGTGCCAGGGTAACTGATGGACCCTCCTTACTATAACAAGACCATGAGGTGATCACAAGGCTTTCACGTTTTATTGTTGATTTATTTATAAAACCTACTAACCACTTCCCAGGCAAAATAGCTGGGTCAAACAATAAAATCATTCAGATACATACTGAAATCCCTCACACATTTACATAACCTTTTTATAAACAACCATCAATCAAAAATGCTAAAATGTGACTTGTTCTACTCTAACAAGTCAAGAGCAGAGCGCAGGAAACACAAAATTCAAGTGAAGGGAAGGGACGGAAAGGGAAGGGAAGGGAAGGGAAGGAAAGGAAAGGAAAGGAAAGGAAGAAAGATCACTTGGTGTTGAAAACTAGAAAGTGTTGGAGCTGATTTTTTCTGCGGGGAAAAGGAGTTTCAGAATTTGAGGAGGGCGGCTTCTTTGAGAATGCCTGGTGTTCCCAGTAAATGTGACATCCTTCAGAGTACATCTCTACTTGGTCCTACTATTGTTTGTGACGTATTAGCATATAGGAAGTCAGAGAATGAGGTCAGCTTACTTTTCTATATCTATATCTGATCATATTATATAATATTAAACGGATAAATACAGCTCCCTGCACTTAGAACTCTCCGTGGGGGGGGGGCTATTGTGGAGGGTGGGGCTGTCATGATGAGCTTCTGTCCTTCAGAAGTAACCACTACACCACTGGGTACCTAGCAATTCCATGGCAGTGGCTGCAGTTCATTAATGCTATCATTAATGCTACCCAACTTTTTAAAAATTTTGTAATAATGTAGAATTGATACTGAGTTTTTCCTGTCTTTCAGAAATTTCAGTTGCTTGGGGAAACATGTACATCCTACTATCCTCATTAGACATTTTAGGATTATTTTAGCAATATGAACTTATAATAGTTATATGTATATCAGTCTACATATTTCTGATTGTATTTTGTATGAAGGAAAACCCTGCACACCTCTCACAGTATCAGTAAAATAGAGGAAATGCAAGCAGGACAAATCAGACTACAGTCCAGGATGTATCCAAAGGTATAAAGAAAACCTTTATTTCAGAAACTTTCTTTAGTTTGCCTCTCTTTTGAAGAGTATGCTAAGTAAGAAATGCAGTAAGTCAAGTACAGTGCCTTTCTTCAACATTACAGGATTTTCTTTCCACCTCAGTTTTTGATTGTATCTGTGATCAAAGGGAAATATATACTGTTTGTATGCTTCCTCTTTACTTGAGAATGGAAGCTGTGGTGGAGAGATGAGGTTTGACCCGGAGGGTGTATGAGTGCCCTTGTGTGGTTGCCTGGAAACTTATGCCCACACAAGTGTCAACTTTCTTTCATGGCTTTAAAGGAAGGCTGTGCCTCATAAAGAGCTTTATTCTTGGAGGTGGGGGGAAGGTCCTTATGTGTTTTAAAACAAGTGTCTCACCGGCAGATAATAGTGGAGTTGGGGGTTATAAATGATGCATTTTGCTCACTTCACTTGATAATGGCACAAGGGGAAAAAAGTTCATTGCTCTCTTATCAAAATACTGTGACATTTCTCCTTCAACTGTAAAATTTCATATCACATTCCTCTGCTGCAACCGCAACCAAATTTTCTCGATTGTAAAGACTACGTAATCTCTCATCAAAAAGTGCATTTTCCTCACTTTCCTGCTTCTTGTAACTTAACCAGAAAGTTGCTGAAATCACTGCTTTTTGTTCTGCTATAGATGATTCATAGTTTATTTCTTTTATTACACTAACCACAAATAATGGGTATTATCCTTCAAAATGAATTTAGGAATTGTGACAGTAATCCTTTGGAAAGAATGTCAGTCAAAAGGGTTCTAGGGCAGATATGAGAAGGGGGAAAAAATACTAAGCTATGTTCATGGACCTGCTATTTGGCACAGTGTGTGATGATACATTTTTCACTAAAGCCTAATGTCTACCATAAGGCTTGAGAAAAATAAGTAATATTAATCAGGAGTTTGTCTAGGCTATATGTAAAGAACACTACAATCCATATAAGGTGAAGTTTGTGTTTACATAATGTACCTTCCATTACATCTATGCATTTTTGAACAAACTGTTTACAATGGTGACATAGGAGTCTTGTTGGTGGATAGTATTATTTAAAAAGTTACCTAAAAAATACTAGTGCCTATATTTAGACATTGTAACCGGGAAATAACTTGAAACAGTCAACAGATTTTTAATATAGGACTTAGTGCATGGACCACTGTGCATGACTTTAGAAATGATGTGGAATTGTATAATTGCCCTAGACCATCTGAACCTCCTTGAATGTGCCTTCTAGCTCATTAGAAAAAGAGTGAGTTTGGATCTAGAATACCCAAGTTCAGGTACTATCTCTGCCATGGACTTCTGATGTTACCCTGGGAAACTTTTAAATATATTTTAGCCTTGATATTCACCTTCTGTGAAATGAAAATGTCAATGAACCTCACAAGATTGTTGTGAAGCTCGCCTCTTTTCATTAGCCACTTACTGTACATAGTGAAAGGTGCTATATAAATTGCAAGTAAAAATGGAACAGGTCCTTTTGAAAATGTGCACATGCTTTTAATAGCATGATGTTCTTTAGCACTATATTAAGATTTTGAGATGCAGGGATCTGAGAAGCACTGGCACAAGAGCACTGATGTCAGGTTCAGCACTAGCATCAATACTGGGGGGTCTTTTTTGTTACACATGCAATAGACTATCATTCACGATGCCACTCACTGGACTTGTACCTGACACTTTGGAACAATGTTTTCCTACAAGGAACCTGTGCTTGGATGGTGGGGGATGGGAATGTTGGATGGGGTGATTATTATTCCATGTTTCTTTGGCAGCTAACAGATTGAGGTTGAATCCTGACAAGACAGAAGTACTGTTTTTTGGGGAGGGGGCGGGTGGGTGTGGGGGACTCCGTGGTCCTGAATGGGAAAACTGTGCCCCTGAAGGACCAGGTGCGCAGCCTGGGAGTCATTTTGGACTCGCAGCTGTCCATTGAGGCACAGGTCAATTCTGTGTCCAGGGCAGCTGTCTACCAACTTCATCTGGTACGCAGGCTGAGACCCTACCTGCCACAGACTCTCTCGCCAGAGTGGTGCATGCTCTGGTTATCTCCCACTTGGACTACTGCAATGCTACCTTTGAAGGTGACCCGGAAACTACAACTAATCCAAAATGCAGCAGCTATGGGAGTGGCTGCCGAGACCATATAACACCGGTCTTGAAAGACCTACACTGGCTCCCAGTATGTTTCTGGGCACAATTTAGAGTGTTGGTGCTGACCTTTAAAGCCCTAAACAGCCTTGGCCCAGTATACCTGAAGGAGCATCTCCACTCCCATCGCTCTGCCTGGACACTGAGGTCCAGCTCTGAGGGCCCTCTGGCTGCTCCCTCGCTGCGAGAAGTGAAGTTACAGGGAACCAGGCAGAGAGCCTTCTCAGTAGTGACGCCCACCCTGTGGAACGCCCTCCCATCAGATGTCAAAGGAATAAACAACTATCTGACATTTAGAAGACATCTGAAGGCAGCCCTGTTTAGGGAAGTTTTTTTTTAATGATGTTTTAATGTATTTTTAATCTCCTGTTAGAAGCCGTCCAGAGTGGCTGGGGAAACCAGATAGGTGGGGTATAAGTAAATAATAATAATAATAATAATAATAATAATAATAATAATAATAATAATAATAATTTTTAAAAATGAATAGAAGGTTTTTAAAAAAACCATTGTGGAGTCTTTTCCTAATAGCAGTGAACAAAATAACTCCTGCTGCCTGAGGCTGGAGTTACATAAACTGAGGCTATGTGAAGTTTCCCCTTTGCTTCAGACAAGAGGTTTACTAAACAAAACTTCACAAAGGAGAAGTAAAAATCTTGTGTTATAAAATTGGGTTTCATGCTGCTCATGCCCATCCACATTTACTCATAAGTTCCATTAATTCCAATGGATTTTCTTCCCAAGTGTGTGCACATAAAATTGCAACCTTTGATATGTAGATACCTCACATCCAAATGTGTCTCACAGTCCATAAGGTACCTCTGAGTCCACGCCTGTATGTTGGGCTAATGATCTAGCATGCTATCTGTGCATAGAAACAGCTGTTGAATGTATCTCTCCCTTGCTAGTCTAGGGTGGTTGTGTGGTGAAACGCCACCAGAACCAAATCTGTCACTTTATATTCATATTGGTAATATCTGAGATACTGTACTATATGTATTTCCGCACACCTGGTTGAATATGCTTTATGACTACAACAGATTGAGAAGTTTTTTATTGCCATGCAGACAGTATAATAATATTTCTTCTCAGTGAAATAATGATTTTGTCAGACACTTGGTATCTTGTTTTGTAATGTGTTTCAACTGAGCACTATTTATGCCAAGCTCTGGACTGTTGACAGAAATGTGAGAAGATACATCTTGTTCCCTATGTAGGTCCTCACAGCTTTGGGAATAAGTGATTGCTGACACAGTAGGAACATTCTCTAGTAGGAAGTGGCTACCAATGCAAAAATAAATAATTGTATCGCTTCCCCCTTCCAGGCCTTCTGTGTACAATAAGAAAAGCTATTAGGAAATAAGTGCCAAACATTAATTTTGAACTTGTTCAGCTTCCATATTGATGGCATTTCTTCCCCATAGCTCAACAGTAGACCAGATGGTTGGTTTGCAGAATACCCTTGGTATTAAAAGGATCTCAGCCAGCAGGAGTTGGACAGACCTCTGCTTTAGACCTTAGAAAGTTGCTGTTGGCAATGGTGTAAATGAACCAGTGTTTCGATTTATTATAAGGCAGCTTTTTGTGTTCCTAGTTCTGTTTTGCTTCTGAGTTAATATATCATATGATGGTGCACCGGAGATCATATAATCATTGAAGCTGTACGAGACCATCTGGGGAACCCTCTGTCCTAATGCAAGATATCCTGTATCTTGTAGGGAAAATGTTCAGTGTCCTTACATTTCTGTAAACCACATTTCTGGAGGCAGTAATGCTTCTGAATACCAGTTGCTAAAGGCCATAAAGGGGGAGAGTGTTATTGTATTCAGATCCCACTTGACGGTTTCCCACAGGCATGTGTTTGGCCACAGTGAGGCTCTTCTTATGTTCACCTTTGTATTGAAAACCTTCAATAATATAACTCTCATACCTTCATCAGGTAGCTTATTACATTGTGAAAATGCTTTCAGGAAGATTGGCCTTGACGTCTTAAGGCAAATAGTGCATGAAGCTGCAGTATACTAAGTCAGACCACTGGTTCTTTGGCCCAGTATTGTCTACTGGGCAATTCTGGCCCAGAATATCCCACTACTATGTCCTTTCCAATCCCTGTACCAGAAGCCCTTTAACTGGAGGTGTTTGAATGTGGTGTCACTTCCATGTAAAGCATGTGCTCTACATAATGGTTGAGTTGTGTGAAGTCCTTTCTTTCTCTACGTTGTCTACCAAACTGAACTCAAAGCGGTAGCCAGTAAAAACAAAGCAACATAAAAAGATCATTCCTGACATTGCTAAAACATCAAAATGTGTCTAATTTTTATAAGCATACATTGCATCACTAATTAAGGACGATACTAAAACTCTGACTGTTAACTGAGTAGAAGTAATTTCTACATAGGTGTTCCTAGGTAGAAAAGTTCTTTAAACATGACAGCCCCAGTCCAGAAACTCACTTTCCCCGTTGTTACCATAGCATAACCTTTTGGTAATGCATCATGTGATGGGATAATGAGCTGCTTGTGCGTAAAGCTTGATCCCTCCGGGTTTTGGCTGGTCAGCCAACCTAAGTCTCTAACGGAGCCCCCCAAAGCATGACTCCGTCAGTCGCTGGTAGAATCCGACAGTGGGCGTCTAAGGAACTTACTCCAACATAAAAGCTGTTTGACGGACATGCGCCTCCTGGACTCTCTGCGTGACAGCTTCCGGCAAGGGGTGGGGGTTGCTAAAGGGGGTCTTGTTACCTCCTCACTGTTCTCACTGGAAGTATCCCAGAGCCTCCCCTCCGACTCCCTTTCCCTTTGAGCTCCTGCTCTCCCCCTGCTGGTTCCCTCTTCTGCTGCAGAGTCTCTCCTATTCTCCTGGAGCCTTTCTACCACCTGTTCTTCCGATGGCAGTTCCCTGACATCCACCTCCCTCCCAGGGCCCCCTTCACCCCCTCCCGCCTCCTCTCCCACTGGCGGTGAGGGTGGAAAGCCCCTGAAGGAACTCTCCTCGTCGTCCGTGGATTCAAACACTTCTTGCCACGGCTTACCGTCTCTTGCCCCGTCTTCCTCTTCTTCGTCGGAGTCTGCTTCCTCATCCACCCCTGACTCTGGGAACCCTTCAAACTCCCCTTCCTCATCGGTGGTCCCGAAATGTTCCCTTCTAAATCGTGCCACGGGCTGCGGTTTCCTTGGGAAACGCCTATGAAACGTTTCTATTAAAATCTCGTCATTGACTGCCTCTGCTGGTACCCATGTGTTTTCTGACTCTACTTCCCCCTCCCATTCTACCAAATATTCCACCTGATTCCCCTTCCACCTGGAATCAATGATTCCTGCCACGTTCATGTCGCGTTCTCTCTCTTCTATCATGGGCGTTTGGGTGACCTCCCTCTCACGTTCCCCCCACTCACGTCCCTCTCGGTACGGCGACAGTAATGACCTGTGAAATACGGGGTGCAATTTCATGTGACTGGGCAATCTGAGTTTGAATGCTACTGGGTTGACCTGCTGTATGACCTCAAAGGGTCCCAATCTTTTGGGTCTCAATTTCTTACACCCTCCCATGAACGGTAGTCCTTGGGTGGATAGCCACACCCGGTTTCCCACCCTTATAGTTTCACCTTCCCTCCTATTTCTGTCTGCTTGCTTCTTATATTCTTCCTTGGCTTTCTCTAAGTTGAGTTGGAGCTGACGGTGGATCGCTTCCATCTCTTCAACAAAATGTTCCGCCGCCGGCACGCTCCACCTCTCCCCTCCCTCTCCTGGAAAAGCCCGGGGATGACACCCATAATTTGCCGGAAAGGGACTCATCCCTGTGGACACATTCTCCGCGTTGTTGTAGGCAAATTCTGCCAGAGGTAACTTATCTACCCAATCATTTTCTCTGTCCTGAACATAACACCTCAGGTATTGTTGTAAAATCCCGTTTGCCCTCTCCGCTTGCCCATTTGTTTCTGGGTGCCGGGCAGTTGAAAAATTGATTTCCACGTGCAGTAAGCTCATGAGTTTCCTCCAGAACCTGGAAGTAAACTGTTTCCCTCTGTCGCTGACCACCCTCAAGGGGGCGCCATGCAACCTGAAAATATGCTCTACAAACAACTTGGCGGTTTCCTCCGCTGTGACCGCATGTGAACAGGCTATAAAATGACACATCTTAGTTAATAGATCTACCACCACCATGACCTCTGTCTTGCCTTTGGATTTTGGCAGGTCCGTCATAAAATCTATGGATACTGCCTCCCATGGCCGTTCTGGTGTGGGTAAGGGTTCTAATAGCCCCGCCGGTGCCAGCCTCTCCCCTTTCGCTCGCTGGCACCTGTCGCACCCCCTGACATATTCCCATACGTCCTCCCTCACCTTGGGCCACCAAAACTCCCTGGTAACCAACCACATGGTCTTGTGCTGCCCGAAGTGCCCCGCTGTGGGGCTGTCGTGCAACTGCTTTAGTACTCTGCCCCTCAGTTCCCCATCGGGTATGTACAGTGCCCCTTTGTAATACAACGCCCCGTTCTTTTCTTCAAACCCCCCTGTGTTTTCCTCTGTCCTCCTGAGTTCTCTTAGTTTCTCTTGGGCGTATTCATCGTTCTCAGTACTCTCTATCAATTCCCTCTGCCCCACCAAAGCCGCCCCACACACCCAGTGGTCCTCAGGGATTACATGCCTTTCCTCAGGCGCTCCCTCCCCCTCTAAGTACTCAGGTTTCCTGGAAAGAGCGTCCGCCCTTACGTTCTCGGAACCTGGCACGTAACGAATTTCAAAGTGGAATTTGGAGAACTCCTGGGCCCATCTCACTTGTCTCTGGTTCAGCACTCGGGCTGTTCTCCAGTATTCCAGATTTTTGTGATCAATTCTGACTTGAACCTTGTGCTGCGCCCCAATCAGCAAGTGCCGCCATTTCCGGAATGCTTCATGAATGGCGAGCAGTTCTCGGTCGTATACTGTGTAGTTCCTCTCGGATTTGTTCAACTTCTGCGAGAAGAATGCACACGGTCTCCATTCAGACATATCTTTTCCCGGCTGGAGAAGCACGGCCCCCACCGCTCGGTCTGACGCATCAGTCTCCACTCTCATTGGTTGTTGTAGATCCACGTGCAAAAGTTGCTCTTCCGACGTAAACGCCTGCTTTAAGCGTTCGAATGCCCGCTGCGCTTCTTCCGTCCAAACAAATTTCTTCTTGCTGCTAAGACAATCCGTGATGGGCGCTGTTAAATGGGCAAAGTTTTTGATGAACTTCCTATAGAAGTTTCCGAAGCCCAGGAACCTTTGCACGTCCTTCTTGGTCTTTGGTGTTTTCCATTCCAGTACCGCTTGAACCTTGCTGGGATCCATGGCCAATCCCTTGTCAGACAACCGGTACCCCAGGAATTCCACCTCCCTGGTATGAAACTGACCCTTCTCCAGTTTCACCCACAGCCGGTTTTCTCGCAGTTTGCTCAGTACCTCTCTTACATCTCGCACATGCTGCTCCTCATTTTCAGAGTACACCAGGACGTCATCTAAGAACGCTGCGCAGTTCTTGTAGAGCAATGGCCCCAGGACGTGATTCATGAATGATTGAAAACAGGCTGAGCCCCCTTGTAATCCGAAAGGCATAACCAGGTACTCAAAAGCCCCCAAGGGGGTGAACATAGTGGTCTTACACTCATCCCCCTTTCTCACACGTATCAAGTTATATGCCCCCCTAAGGTCCAGCTTGGTAAAAATTTTCCCTTTTCTCACCCGTGTCAGAATGTCATCAATTCTAGGCATAGGGAAAGTCACTGGTTCTGACACTGCATTTAGGGCCCTGAAATCACACACAAGCCTGGGTTTACCCGTTTTTTTTTGTCCACAAAGAACACTGGGCTGCCCCCCACCGCTCGTGACTCTCTGATGAAACCTCGCTTGAGATTCTTGTCAATGAACTCCCTTAACTCCTGCATCTCACTGTCTGACATCGCATACAGCTTGCCCACTGGCAATTGTGCTCCTGGGAGTAAGGTGATTTGACAGTCAAAGGGTCTGTGCGGGGGCAGTTTATCTGCTTCCTTTTCGCTGAATACGTCAATCAAGTCAGCGTATTGTCGTGGCACCCTCCCCTTGTCCATCACTTCCATCCCTGCTAGAGTGGCCCTGGCCCCTGCCTGAGCCTCTCCCTCCTTGCAGTGTTCTAGGCAATGTGCTGATCCAAAGGAAACCACCCTCTGATGCCAGCCTACTAGCGGATCATGTAGTGCCAGCCAGCTCATCCCCAAAATAATAGGAGCTCCTCCCAAGGTGGCTACGTTAAACGCTATCAGTTCTGTGTGTCTTGCCACCCTCATTATCATTGGCACAGTCTGTTGGCTCACTTCTCCTCCCAACAGTTCCCTCCCATCAATCGTGGTAACCTGCAAAGGCTTACTTAATGGAATAGTCTGTATCTGGTGTTCAGCTGCAAACTCCTTACTCATGAAATTACAGGAGCTGCCTGAATCCAATAGCGCTTTTATCTTTAGTGGGTGTCCGTTTGACAGTTCCAGCAACACCTCTATCACAAGCGCTGGTCTTGGAGGTTCCGGCGTGGGCACATTCACTACTCCTTGGCCTGGCTGCTGTGCCCTGATGTTGGCAGCCAGGCGTTGGCTTTTACTTGCTCCTTGATTTCTTCTTCCTCCTTCCCCCCAACAGTTCCCGCCATCCCTTGCCATTCCTTCCTTTGCGGACAGACTCTGGCAAAGTGACCTGGCTGTTGGCAGAGATAACATTTCTTGGCACTCTTTCCCTCCTTCCTCCGCCCTTCACTGGTGTTTGAAACTGCACGCGCTGTTCCAAGTTCCATCGGCTCTGCTGGCGGGAAAGGCTGCTCCGGAATCTCTGGAATGCGGAAGTCCTTCCAACGTTCCCCCTTTCCTTCCCGCTTTTCCAAAGCTCTTGCCTCCTGGCGCGCTCCTATGGACAGTGCAGATTTAGTCAGATGATCCATAGACTCCGCTCTAGGCGCCCGGGAAAGTTCATCTTTCACTGCCGGAGAGAGCCCTTCTTCAAACAGCATTTGAATAGGTTCACTCGCTAGGTCCCACCCCAGTCTATGTATCAACATGGTGAACTCAGTCCAGTACTCACGTACAGATCGGCTCCCCTGTTTACACGCCATTAACTGCCTGCGCACCACTCCCTGCTCAATCTCGCTGGAAAACATCAGGTCCATGGCGCGGAAAAACTTCCTCGTGTCCTTTAAGATTTCATTGTTGGCTGCCATCAGGGGTCTAATCCAGTCCTTCGCCCCTCCCTCTAGATGGCCAATAACGTACGCCACTCTAGAGTTCTCATCGGGGAAGTCATCAAACAGTAGATTGAGAGCATATTGCATCTCTGTTCTAAAGGCTTGATAGTTCCTGGGATCCCCCCCAAATTTCTGCACCAATCCAGGCACCTTTCTGGCAAGTGGGGTGGTTTTCCCCTTATCCGCATCTTGAGCCCTCCTCTCCTCGAGCCTCGCCGTTTGCAGCGCGAGCTGGACCTCCAACGCCCTGTACCTTTCTTCCAGGCTTGGACCCACTCCAGCTCCAGCTCCTGCTCCTCCGGTTCCGGCTGGTTCGCTCATGATGCGCTCTGCTTGCACAAGCTGCTTTCAAAGACTGTCGGATTGCTATGATGGGATAATGAGCTGCTTGTGCGTAAAGCTTGATCCCTCCGGGTTTTGGCTGGTCAGCCAACCTAAGTCTCTAACGGAGCCCCCCAAAGCATGACTCCGTCAGTCGCTGGTAGAATCCGACAGTGGGCGTCTACGGAACTTACTCCAACATAAAAGCTGTTTGACGGACATGCGCCTCCTGGACTCTCTGCGTGACAGCTTCCGGCGAGGGGTGGGGGTTGCTAAAGGGGGTCTTGTTACCTCTTCACTGTTCTCACTGGAAGTATCCCAGAGCCTCCCCTCCGACTCCCTTTCCCTTTGAGCTCCTGCTCTCCCCCTGCTGGTTCCCTCTTCTGCTGCAGAGTCTCTCCTATTCTCCTGGAGCCTTTCTACCACCTGTTCTTCCGATGGCAGTTCCCTGACACATCATATGGGACATATTAGGGTGAAATAATAGTGAATACTTATATCTTGCACCCTGTAAAGAACTGTAGTACTATTTTGTTGATGCCGTGAATCAACTAACTCATATGAGTCATTCCATTTCTTTAGCAAATAAGCAGTCATGTTGAGCAGTAGTCACCACCATATTAGTGTAATGCTACAACTTAATTTATGAAAGGTTTTGTGTCCTGTATTTCTTTCAAAAGAAGGTAGCTTGGATCGCCTCAATATGTTATTTATACCTTGCTTGTCAATGTTCCCTACAGATACATTTAATTGGAATAAAGTTAGGTTATACATTACCATTTTCTGTTAACATATTGCAAAAGGGGAAAAATACATATATAATTCAGAAACTCTGACTTTTGTGCAGATTTAGTGAAGAAAAAGAAGGGGTTCCAGGAAGACCTTTTGGGGCAGAAAATTAACCGTTTTAAGTGTGTGTATCTTGTTAGTGAAAAACAAATTAAGATACATTTCACTGGAAAGTTCTAATATAGAAGCTTCATTGAAATAACCTCACTTTCTTTTTCGGCAAACCCTGTGCATGAAAGCTTTCCAGTAGATTGTGACTTTAATCTACAGAGTTGCAGAAAGGAAAGGTGACAAAAGATACTTCTGTTTTAAGTGAATTGACAAGGCATCATAGATATATAGTAGCCCCTGAACACAGTCCTTTCTAATGCTAAATTTATACCTGGTTGATATTCGCTAGTTGCAAAATCATGCAAATTTTTGGTGTGAAATACTAAAAACAATTTAAGAAATTAGAAGCAATTAATTTATATTTGTGCAACAGGTAATATTATATGCCTGAGAAAGCGTGTGGGAAAGGAAAATAAGGTGTTGGTGGGATAGTGTTATTGCTGATAGTCATTGCTGCAGAAACCTGGAAGTCACAAAACTGTCAATTGAGGACTGGTGCAAATAAAAATGTAATGTTATGATTATGTGTTAACTAATCTCTATTGTTAAAGACAGGGAGGCACAGGAAAAAAGGCAATGATAACTTTTTGGGCAAACAGAACACATTTGCACTTTATTAAAATAATGGTAATTCCCATGAGAATATGCAGTCATACAGCCTGTGTCCTAGTTTGTATGTCACATTAAACCATAGTTAAAAGCTGGTGCATGCTGCCCAGATTGCAAGTGCTTCATTTCTGCCCTGTTCCTGCTGCTGTAAGTGCTGCATGGAAACAAGCCAGGATTTGCTTTGTCATTACATCCTCCAAATAAACAGTGAGCGGTAAACCAAGAGCAAATGTTGGTTACCACCCAAGGTTGATTGAGAAATAAATAAATCACAAGTCTGCGTTTGGATGTAATGACAAGCCAGACCATGGCTTGTTTTCTGGCAGCACAGGAGCAGCAGATCATTCACGTTAAACCATGGTTTAATGTGACATGCAAACCAGGCCACTGTCAGTACAGAAAGAGTGAGAGTTTTATAACTCATATGCACATTTGGCTGGTTGGTTTATTTCATTGCTTTTCCTCTTTTTTCATATATTGCCTATTAATAGTATATATTGGTAAATGCTTATTTTTTATTTTGTTGATATACTCCATAAAGAGTTATGATACTATATTGGGTTATACAAAGTAACTTATGTTGTAGAGGGGTATGGGTAAAAGGATAGCTAGGAACAGACACTGTGGTTGAAACTGATTGTCACCAATTGCCCCAAATTTGAACACAACTTTTTGTTAGTTACCACGTGTAATTGTAAACTATGTATGTGTTATTCAATGTCAAATAAAATAACAGTTATTTTCAATACATATGTAGAACATTTCAAGACTTTTGTAGAACATTTAACATACCTTATAGTACAGAAAACCCTAAGAAAAGAAGTGAGAGGAGTATATATATATATATATATTAAACGAAGGTAATGAACTCCAGTTTCAAAAGGACCCTGTGTATGTTTAGGGAAGTTTTGAATGTTTATGATTTATTGTATTTTAAATATTTTGTTGGATAATATTTTGTTGGAAACCGCTCAGAGTGGCTAGGGTATAAATAATAAATTATTATTATTATTATTATTATTATTATTATTATTATTACATCCAAATCATTGTTTGTACATAGTTTCAGGGTGCTGTTACTATATATATATTTAGGTTCTCAAAATAGCTAACAGAACCAACAGTCAGGAGCGTGAAGTGTCTTTGCATTTATCAGAGGGGGAAATCTCAGCAGAAAGGGACATTAATCAGGGGCAGCTGCTCCTCTGCTGAGGAAAGGAGCAAAGCAAAGAGCTGATGGCGATCTTATCGGGAGTGGGGGTGGGGAACCTCTTCAGTAATATCATCAGCTTGAACTTTCCAAGTCTGGCATTTCGGTATCATCTGTATTTGTTATGAGAATGGGTAGGCTTGGGGGCTAGTGTAGAATGGGAGAAGGA
The DNA here is from genome assembly GCF_964106915.1 of Podarcis gaigeae. Classification (NCBI taxonomy): domain Eukaryota; kingdom Metazoa; phylum Chordata; class Lepidosauria; order Squamata; family Lacertidae; genus Podarcis; species Podarcis gaigeae. The sequence continues at coordinate 21,772,522 of NC_139683.1, read as the reverse complement.
AGAGAGAGCATTTGAAAAAGGCTGCACAAACTGCATGTAACGGGATAAAGTAACTACTCAGCCTGCTAGGTCTGTGCAGTGTCACAATATAATTGGGAGTCTTTTCCGTCATTTTGAAGCATCAGGTTAACCCTCTCAGGAGGAACAAGAGTGAGAACCCAACCACTCTAGATACCTTCCGCTGCATGCCAGGATATTTTCTTCAGGTTTCCTCACCATCCACTCAGTAAGCAAAGCAGTAAATGGCAGCTGGACAGGAGACACTTACTAGGTTTCCCTCCCCTTTCAAGCTGTTATTTGAAAATTATCCTTTTTCTTCTTCTCCAGAGATGCAAAATAATATGTCCATTTTCTTAAAAACAAGCATTAGGGAACATAAGAAGTGCCTTATACCAAGTTATATCATTGGTCCATTTAGCTCAGGACTATCTAATGCAGCGGGACGCGGGTGGCGCTGTGGGTAAATGCCTCAGCGCCTAGGGCTTGCCGATCGAAAGGTCGGCGGTTCGAATCCCCGCGGCGGGGTGCGCTCCCGTTGCTCAGTCCCAGCGCCTGCCAACCTAGCAGTTCGAAAGCACCCTCGGGTGCAAGTAGATAAATAGGGACCGCTTTCTAGCGGGAAGGTAAACAGCGTTTCCGTGTGCAGCTCTGGCTCGCCAGAGCAGCGATGTCACGCTGGCCACGTGACCCGGAAGTGTCTCCGGACAGCGCTGGCCCCTGGCCTCTTGAGTGAGATGGGCGCACCAACCCCAGAGTCTGGCAAGATTGGCCCCTACGGGCAGGGGTACCTTTACCTTTATCTAATGCAGAATATGGCAGCCTTTGGGGGGCTACAGGCACATTAGCAAACTGGAAAAACTCTTGTGGGCACCATGTACACTCTGCAGCCTTTTTTGGTGTTTGTGTGTGTGTGGCTAAAATAGACTGTTTCTTTCAAGCCTAATTTCCTCAGGGGGACAGACCTTGTGGGCATTAAGGGATGCCTCTGCAGGCACTTGTATGTCCATGGGCACCATGGCTTTAGTGGCTGAAAACAGATCTCTAGGGTTTCAGATGGGATGCCTTTCTAAACCCTACCTGGAAATACTGTGGGTTGAACCTGTTACTGTTACTGTCACATCCGCTTTGAGCTATAGCTCTTTCCTAAGTATGGAGTACTGAATTATTGTTTGACTCTAGTCTTACAGTAATTGTTTCACTTCTATTATGGACCAAATGAAACCATACAATTTATAAATGTTAAATTCAGGAGAGAAAAAATTCAGAATTGGTGGGTATAAAAAGAACATTAATTTCAAATGTAAAATATAATTTGTACTTTCCTCAATGCCAGTTCACAAGCCCCATGAATGCATGTTGAAAAGTGGGTTGATGGGTAGTCTTAGTTAGCAGGCTTCTGATTGTTTTACTCTGCAAAAGAATTCTGTGTTTGTGGACATATCAGCGCTCCATGGTTTACTCTCTCTTGGGAGCCTATTGGTGGCATCAAAATGTCTTTGCTAATTAAAAGATCAGACCGGCAAAACAATCCAGTGAGCATTGTACCTTGCATATAAATTCACTCTATTGTCAGATCCAGTATGTTGAGGGTAAGACAAAGGTGCCAGAGGTCAAATATGGGATTTTCTGCATGGAAAGCAAGCACTCTGTCAATGAACTATGGCTCTTCAAAATTGCAACTGGTTATACTCCCAGGACTTTCTCCTGTAATAGCCAAGCAATTTGTAGTTTTGTAGAGCCTACTGAGGTTTGTATTGTAGATGTATCACTAACCATGTGTTAGCAAGAGTTGGGTGTCAAAATGCCTTCTGTTGAGTTAAATTATAATCTATGAAACTAACTCAAAATTGAGATTGCCCTTGCCAGATGTGATTGTGGGATGTGCAAGTAGTCTAGAAAAGAGAACATCAGAATATGAGCTAGTTGGATCAGGGTAACTGCCTATCTAGTCCAGCATCCTGCTCTCACAGTGGCCAACCAGATGCCTATGGGAAGCTCAAAAGCAAGATTCTTACTACTTATGATTTCCAGCAGCTGGTATTCACAGGCATACTGCCTCTGAGAGAGCATAGCCATCATGGCTAGTGGTTGTTGAAAACAGGAAAACAAGGCAAGAGTTTGTATCTCCATTGACTGCAATAACTTTTGTTTTAGAATTGTTTGTTGAAGTTATTCCCTTGGTTAGTTCTTTATACTATATGAAGAAAACGTATATTTGTTGTGAATCATTTTGAACTCAACTTTGTTGTTGGAAAATCTACATGCAATTATTATTACGTTAAATCAAAATAAGTCGTTTCTGGGGGTGTCCATTGGACTTGAGTGGGAGACATATCTATCCTTGTGTAGGTTTCTCTTGTCATAGCACAGGTGCATATCGTGTAGAAGCATGTCCTGCGTTATTGTAGCATTATTCGTATGTTGGGTGTCTTCATATTCCTAGTTAACTCAAAGAGGCTTTTTGTATTTGCCTTCAGTTGAATAAGAAATACACCTGTTGTGAATAATGTGAGAAGAGCTCTGTCAACTGCAACCTTACATGATAGGCATTAATTTAATCTTTGTGCTTTCAATCTACTTCTGCCAAAGGACTTTGCTGTTAGTGTAGCATCTTTTAAATAGCAACTGTGTAATAAAATAAATGCTTGGTGATTTTAGCTTTTGGCCTCTACGGACTTCGACACAAGAAATGGAACTCTTAAGATCTTCCCTTACTACATATTTCCTTGAACTAAAAATATACTTCTTTAATTTTTCAGACTTGAGCATAAATATCGACATTAAAAACATATTCTGAGTACACTTATAGCTAATATTATTTAACATAGAAAGTTGGCTTGTTTTCGGAGCTTTTTTTATTTAAAAAATGCACAAAATCTGTAATAATCCATGTTAGAACTGACTGCATTTCATAGTTTGAGTATTTATAAATGCAGAGAAGTGCAATATATGATCATTTCTTTACTTCAAGGCCTTGCTTCTATATGCATTTAAATTAAAGAAGTTTATTGTGATAAATTGTGTTTAGGACAGTAAGCTCAACTGCATTTTCTTGACCAATCGGTTTTAGGAACCTCTCCTAAAGAAGTATCATTTACTTGTCTTTTCCCACAGTTAAATGTTTGTTTGTTTGTTTTTAATCATTTTTATTAAGTTTCCCATTTTAACAATCAAATCAAATCACATTAAATGTTCCACATTATACAAATACATATCAAATAGTCCAAATATTCTGCCTAAATTATAATTTTTTTTGTTGGGACTTCCCATGCTTCAACAGTTAAATGTTGAGCATGAAGGGCATGAATGTACATCATTGGATATTTCTTTGCTTGATTCATCCCAAGTGCTTGATGACTGAATATGAACTGGCTCCATTGAATATGAGTTGATGTGAGATGATATCTGCAATATAAGATATGTGATGGCTTATTCTTACATCCAGCTTATGAAGTGACCGCCTCTAAGGGCTCAGCCATACTTCCTTTAGTGGTGTCCTTTCCAGGCACAGGTTCAGGATTTTCATATCCATGTCCGAGTGGTTCTTTTGTGGAATCTGTGGAAACCCCGATGGCCATTTGTTCTGAACGTGGGTTTTCCTGGGGAAAGTACCAGGACATTTAAAAAACCCGCTCAGACATGGACCTAGAAACCCAATCCTGTGCCTAGTAAATAGAGCTGTCCTGGCACATATCTATTCACCGCTTAGGAATATGCCTGGATATTTGCTTTCACTTAAATGGCTGTTTGGCACAATTTGAACTCTGTTGTGAACTTTTTATGCAGCACTTTCAAATTTGATGGGTGTTTAAAGACTTATAACCTCTCTGTACATATTTATAGTTCTAAAGCCTTGCTGTAGCATTTTCATTTCATATTATTCTCAGTTGCTTATACAGAACCTCTGCTTTTTGGCTGGGGAGAAATCAGGAACCGGAAGCCATAACTGGTGAATACAGTCACAGTAAGACATGAAGACCACCTGTCTTTGACAGGTGAAGCCTTGGCTTTGCATTCAGCGATTTAGTTATTTGACAATGCCCATGCCCAGTTTTCCTTATTACATGTGACTGACATTCTACAGGTTTTAAGTTGATCAATGTCATTTTATTATAAAACCAATAAAATGTTCTACCCAAAAAAAGTAGGGGGGGAATCTCCATAATTTAAGTTATTGCTTTCTTTGCTACAACAAATCTTGTGTCACCTTTGCATTGAAACTTGTTATAGAAAAGCCAATAAACTCAGCCCTTAAAGTTGCTAGTTTCTCAGTTCTGTGGAATTCTGATTGAATCCTGTGAAAGGAGAATGTTACTGTTTTTGCCACCTCTATTATGTTATCTGTTCCAGCACAATTACACACTAATTTGGGGCTCTTTGTGTTTGGCTAATAGCTTCTGATTCAAGGCTGTCACACAGTACCTCTTCTTCATGAACTTCTAATTCTGCCTGCCAGTAGCCCCTAGCATTTACCTATGGAGCACATTTTTTCTTAGACCAGGTGCTCATCAGGGTAAAATCACTAGGAGACTATCAAGAGATGATGCCATCTACTAATAACACACGCCATCTACTAGAGATACATCTCTACAAAGATCATAATTATCAATAGTGTAGGGTAGTGTGGTTTGTTGTGTGTGTGTTGTTGTTTTTTGGTAAGTTTGCTTATCCCCACAATAAATGTAGTTGTCAGCAGGATAAGTTCAAGCAACGGATAAGGTCACAATTTCATTTGGTGACAACATCCTACAAAGCAAACTTACAAGGTTCGATTTATTAAAGAGTCAGAAGGGATAAGATCACTGAATGGCCAGCCTGATTTATCTGGGTTTGACTGCAGTATTTGAAAAGAGAATGCCATATTTCAAGTTTATTCTCTGAACCATAGTTTAATGTGGCTCAAAGAGTTGACTGCTGTGGGGTAGTGGGGAATAAAGTGAAGGTGGCAACTGGTGGGATATTTTGAAGAGCTAGCCTAGCAAGGCAAGTCTGAAGGGGGTCACTTCCCAGAATGAAATGCCTTTTTCAAGAAAGCCTTGCAGAAGCATAAATGAAGTAATATTTGCTGTATGGAATTCTTATATGGCTTTTAAGTGCTGCAATGATTTACGGTAATCTAAAACTTAATTTCAGCAGAAAAACTTAATCTGTTACTGCAGTTTAAAAATAATTTCTGTTGTGCTTACTTTAATCGGAGTCACCATTTATTGCTGAATCTATCAAACATGGATAATGGCTATTGTCTATCCTCATTCTACAAATTATTGTCAGATACTTCAATGTGATACCTGGCATTTTGTGAAAAGAAGTGAGGAGGGATATATGTATGCAGTATAATTCTTATATATACCATAGAAGTATAGGAAAGAATTTGCTACAATTGAAGCCTTGCATTCTGGCCCAGTATCTACCAAGGTGGGCTGATTATCTTAAAAGCCATGGGATGTTTTGTAGCTGAGCTAGTGATCCATGACTTGGGGCTTCTTTTACAGTGCAGCTATCATAAGTCTTTGAGTAATCACAGACTTTAAAAGTATGCTATATCAACAAGATAAGAGGAACAGCCCACAGCACTAGCAGCATTATCTTTTACCAAAATTGATTAGCGTGTACTATGGGTCTCACATATTTTGCACAAACGGCACTCAGCAAGCTCAAAATATTTATAGTCTTGAAGAATGTGTGCAGGGGAAAAAACTTTGCTGTGAAGTCTTCAGCTGAAATGAAACATCCATGATCCCAGTTTTATAATTAATTTATTTTCAAAAAATGCACGTAAGATTGAAGCCTATGAACGGTAAGTATATTTTGATTCCTGCTGGGATGTATTTTTCCCCTACCCCATTAAAATATGGTGGTGATCTTACTTTAAAATATGAGGTGGTGGAGCTGCCTTCTTCCTCCTGTTTCTCTAACTGGAAACATGACTCATTTGACTATTTTTTGAGACAGAATGTTCCTGGGAACATTGTTGTCTCAGAAACATAGCTGGAGTGGCTGCACTGCCATTTGAAGCACTGCTACTAAAAGGCCCTTGGGCACCTCATATCTTAAAGTAAGGCTGCTACCACCCCAGGAATCTTTGCTCCCCCTCAGTAGATTAACATAGTTGGACTTGGTCATTCCACCCCTACACTGAATGCATAAGTACACTATAGTAGTATCTTCCCATTTGCTTCCTCTGTTTATTTCAATAATGCATTGATTTCCTCTAGAAATTCAGTGCAGGGATAGCAAAAACAACAATGTAGTTTCCTAAATATATTCATTCGCCTTCTTTGAAGGAGAAAATGAAACCCTGTGGAAAATCAGGGAATTTCCATACATTTGCCTGATTCCTTGAACTTGAAAATAGGACATATAGTTTCAAAATCTTGCTTTATAATATTCTACCAGATTTCATGGTATGTCAGGCACTGTATTGAATACTTGGGTGTTAGGGCATGGAGGGCATTGGACGGTGATTACTTTAAGTTAGATTGAGACATCCTCATTGGGTGCTGCCATTTCCCAGTTTTAACTCTTTTATGGTGTGCCAAAGGCAACTGAATGCTGGTTAACAGTTTGCCAGTCAGCTGAATCCTGCTTACACAATAATGTTCTTGGGGGGAGGGGGGCAGTAAAATTTTTATGTCAAGGGAAGGATTTCTGCTTAACACTGAAGGCAGTAGCACATTTGTCTCTTCTGTTATTGCAGACCTTGATGCAAATTCATGTTGTCCGATGTAAGAGGTCTAAGGTAATAATGAATAGATGCCTGGAATTGCTGAAATCAAAGAGTGCAGATTCACCAGTTGCAGTGAAACCTATTTTTGAGCTATTAAATCTGTGACAATAAAAGGAGAATTGTAGCATATATGGTGACCAATTCAGTAGTAAAATTGAATGAAGAACAGAAACACTCTTATTGGCTGCTTTTGGCTGCTCTGTATCTTGCCTAAGCATCCTTGAAATGGTGCTATTAATGACTGTTCCCTGTTTAAAAAAGAATACTATCGTTCTGTGCAACTGGGAACTTTGGTTATCACTGAATGATCTGCCCTAAGTTTGTCGTTCTTAATCCATTAAAAGACAGGCCTGCTTGTAAATCCACAGGTATAGATAAGGAGTCACTGTTTGACTGAGTCTGAACCCTTTTCAAATGAAAAATGTCAGTGGCAGAAAGGGAGGCTGAATTATTTTTTTAAAGGGTTTTCAAAGATTCTCATGATTCCTAGTATCGGTTAAATGTGACATGTCCATAGACATACTTGCTTTTTAATGTGTTAAAGCAGACAAATACTGCTGGTTTCATCTTTATGCAGAAGAAATCATTGCTCTATATACACATGTACGTATAATTTTCTGTAAAAAAAATAGGCTAAATTCAAATCAAGTTCTAAGGAAAAATTAGGACAGGTGTTCGTCCTAAATTACCCCTTTTATTTTTTGTGAAACTTTAAAGGTTGGGGAGTATAAATGTAAAATACTATTGATGGCAGTATTCTTATTCTTATTATTGTATGTGCAATGGCTGTTTGCTAAAACACAATAAACTGAACTGAACTCTTTGTGTAATGTGTACATAGCCCCTTTAGCTATTTTTCACATCCTTTTGCAAAGGGTGCAAAACTGCTTGCATGAGTGTAGACTTGGAGGGTGAGGAGAGGAAATGGGTCACTGCTGCTGAAGCAACTGTGTTAGTGTTAGAGGGCAATGATGAAGCTTCATTTTGCAAGTGACATCACCAGATCATCAAAATATGATTAGTTTTGTGATGCCACGATGTCATCACATTCGCTTTCTGATCCCTGACTGGCTGCGATGACACAGTGCAGAAACTCTAGAAGATACTGAAACAGCAGTATCTTAGAGCTCTGAACAGACATGGAAAAAATGTGAAACATCAGTAAGGCAGAGTATTTTCTTGAGGGGCTTTTTATATACCCCAAGCCCACATTTTTCTTGGAAACCGTTTAGGTGTGAAAGCACAGCACTGTTCAGAACACTTGCTAATTCATTTTGATTTTGCTCAGTCTGTGAGCTTTTTGTGAAAATACAAGTTGAATTTAAATAATACTTACTTAAATGGCTTCTAGTACACACATTGCTTTTTAGATATGTCTGAAACTATCACCACATTAGATGATTTTTATTCTTCACAGATCCTTAGCCAGTATATATCAGTATAACTTCACACGCAATGATTATGCAGATTTAAAGTATCTCAGGAAGCATGCCTAATTTTCAGTGGGCTATTTTTGGAATTTGCAAAATCAAAAATGAGATTTTAGAGGGTTTAGAACACATGCAGACTGCCATGCTCATTTTGAACTCTCAGTTTACCCTGCATGTTAGAATTGGTTCAGATATTGGTTGGCATAAACTTGGAGGGAGGCTCCATTGGCTGGAAGTTCCTACTGTGTTGCAAAAAGAAAGAAAGAAAGAAAAAAGGTACTAATGAGAGATTGCAGACACTTCTTCTATGGGCAAGGATTTTTGGGCAAAGGGAAGTATCTCCACTATCCCTCAACAGACCAGATCCAGTGACGGACCCTTCCTCTGTGTTTCATTTGATTGGAGCTAAAAGGGATAGACTGTGTCTAGGGAAGAATTTGCAGTAGTGCATTTTAATTATTGTTTTTAGCTACTTTGTTTTTAGCATACTGTATTTTACAATTTATGTTTTAAATATTGTAAGTTGCCTTGATTCCCAACTTGGGAGACAAGCAGGCAATGAATGAATGAATGAATGAATGTGCTGTTGGGTGCCCTTTGGCAGCAGCACCCTATGCTCTTGCACCACCCAGTTTTTCCTAAGGGAAAGGCTAGATGGACTAGGTCAAGATGCACGTGCACCAGACGCTGAAGGCCAGAGGAAATTTGGTGAAAGGCTGGATTTGTCATGCATACCAGAGTTCCCCGGCCCAATGGTAAAGGTTCACCTAAGATTTACTGGACGGCAAGAAAGACTTAACTACTTTATGCTCTCAGCAGAAAGTAAGCTAGGCAAATCCCTTTTGACAATATAAAAGATAGGTTCACCAAAATGAAGGCAAGGAAGAAGTCATTCAAGCAAACTACCTTTTTAAGTATAAAGTGATTCATTATTATTGTAATAAAGGATGCTTTGTTTGAGTTATGCAAATGTTTGATGGTTTCTGCTCTTAATATTAGTTTTTGAAAAACCTTTATAAATACAATGATGATTCATAATTTCCTGAGATTGTAAAATATTCCTTTTGCGTTTCATTAAAGTAGGTTAGGTAAAGTAGATACATTCATTAATAAATATGCACTGAAATATTCTGTTATCTACTGACAGAATTTTTGAGGGGATATGCAGGAGGAGGGCCTCAAGACATAGTCCCCATACCCCCGGACCCAATATCACCTCTCTGTGGTCCTGACAATGTTGCCTGGGCTTATGAGGGTTAGGGTTCAACAACATCTGCAGGACCGCCGATTCCCCGCCCCCAATTTAGGTGGAGGTACTCTAAGCAATGGGCTTTTTGTTTGTTTGTTTCTCAGGAGAATTGGAGGTGTTCCAGAGGGATGGAGAGCGCAAGATCCAGAGTCGACAACAACTTCCAGTTGGAACAACATGGGGACCATTTGCTGGGAAGATGGATTTGAATAACAACACAATGGTATGTTAATATGATACCGAACACTGAATTCTTGTTTTTTTTAAAGCTGCAATTTGCTACTAAAGAGATGTCCAAAGAATAGAAGAAGGTGGACTGTGAAAGAAATTATATTGATAACTTTCATTATTAGTGCAATTCAGATTTTTTCTGTGGAAGCCTCTATGGTATATTTATTTAAACGTATATACACCAGCCTTCATGATCTAAGTCCCAGGGCAGTTCACAATGACATGAAACACAGGAAACCATTACAGTATAATAAATCAGTGGTGTAAAAGCAGCAGGTAAAACAGCTTGAACAATACTAAAACACATGGCTAGCAGAATTTTAAAATGCGTGGGATGAATAAAGTGTTTTTCTGAGAGGCTAAAAGATAACAATGTTAGCACAGGCAAGCCTCCCCCTTGTTAACATCTGCAGTTGTCCTTTGATGAAAGCGTAGGAAGGAGGGCCTTAGCTTGGGATGGGGGAGAATTTGGATTCAGTTTGCATTTAAAGGGGAGGTTACCTAATTTGCACTTTCCAAAACAATACACAAACTGAAACACAGGCATCCTTCGAAATTTGCACTTCTATGAATTTTGGAATGCAGGACTCTGGACAAGCAGTGTGTACAATGGGTAAATTGTGCATAAAATGTATATATTGAGCAAAAGAACATACAGAAATGCTTTATATAAGGGGCAATAGCTTTCAAAAATATGTATATTAAGCAAAATTGTACACAGGCATGTATATTAAAATAAATTGGGGGAGGGAGCTCATGAATTTTTATGAGGACTTTTATTTATGATTGGAAAAATGAAACATTGAAAGAATCCAAAACTGACAGATTTGCCCATCCCTAGCCTCAACAGATGATCTTAAGATGGATGTTACAACCTGAAGCATAGGATGCAGATGGTACACCTACTTGACCAAGCGGGACTAAATGTCCAGGGACCTAAGCAACTTAGTGACCAGCCCTATTTTCCTCTGTACCTAAGAGGGCTCTGAGGCCTGAGTATTCACATGTATAGATAGCTTCATGCAGGTATGCTGGCTTGGCCTGTGACTATAGGTGCTAGGGCCACAGATGTTGCAGGGCATGCTGACGTCGCAAACACATACCCACCTACCCCGCAGCATGCCCACACGCCCACCACCACAATTTGTGGGTGCCTGGCCCCTTCATGAGAAATGTTGTGAGTGCTCGAGCACCCTGGGGCCTGGAGAGCTGGTGCCTATGGATTCGTGGGTCTACGTTCCAGGTTCAACTCATTAAGGTCCTCTAGCCATTGAGTTCTTGTCAGTTAAGTTATTCTGGGCATAATCCAGATGTCTTCTGTTCTTAATAACATATGTTACTTTATTTCTCCAGTACTATATGGTAATCATTCATAGAGCAAGACATCAATTTAATAACAATTTGCCAACTCATATTAGCTGGAAATAAAGAAATAACTGTTATTCAGTTATTTTGTCATATTGATGGGTGTGCTGCTTTCTATATTAACTCCAGTGAAATCAAAGGCACATAGATTTTTAAGAAAGTTTTCTATCACTATAATAAAGGAATTACAACATAGGCAACATATTGTGGTGTGATGTATTTGTTCAGTGGGGTTAGACTAGGAATAGTACGTTGTGACTTGATTTAAGAATGTGTTGTTTTTTAAAGTTTTATTTGGGGCTGAACCAGAATGAGAAGGGGGTTACAGTTAATTAAAAACTTTGCTTTCCCCTATATACTCTCTTCATTTTGAGAACTGAGACTGGATCATGGGATGAAAATGTTTGATCATCCAGAATGAAGGGAGAAGGCATTTCCCTCAGTCAGATTTGTCTTAGTTATACAGTCACATAGCAACTTCTGGTTGGAAACAAAATGTCATTAGCATGTAATCCATGACTGAATGAATTTCTATGACTTTCTGTTGTTGTTATTGTTGTTCTTGTATGAGTAATAGCTACTGTTGTTTTAAATGGTTGCAAACAGGTATACAGTGTGTAAAGAAAGGCAAACTAGGGATATTTCATGAAAATTTCTACATCAACATCCCTGCATTTTTATTGAAAATATTTGTGGGCCAAATTTTGGCACAGTCCTGGATGTATTTGCATTGATGTCTTTCTGACTTCTCCCATTATTTTGTAGCTTACAGTCTCTTTTAGAAAAAATATAATTATAAAACTGGATCAAAATATGTAGGACGTCTAAAGTACTTTTAAACCATTAAATCTTTTTTGCATCAGTCCCTGCTTTGTGCAGTAAATGTTGCTACACAATGGAAATTCTGAATGTCACAATCCAATCAAAGCTGAGCATTTTATACTTCCATTGATATCAATAGGAGGGAGATTTAAATACATACTTAAATCTACCATTGAAGATAATGGAACTTAATATTGGCGACATTGTGCTTGTTCCTGCTCCCTTCCTTACAGGCCTTTTCCCACCTGGCCTGGGAGGGTGGGGCCCTGGCTGACTCCAGCTACAAAAGCTGAGGCTGCTGAAGAGGCCAGAGACCATCTTAGCTAAACATTCACCCTGCTGGAAATTCTGAGCTGCATCCTTTCCAGCTGGAGGAGGACAGAGGGTGAAGAAAGAGAAATTATATTACGCAGTATATAAAATTAAAAATTCTGTTAAGTGGTACAGAAATTAAATAATCTAATATCATCTAATTTGTTTGCTTACAATAGCTTGTACAAACGGGACCGCTATATTTAAAACACAGTTTACTGCATAATGTGTTGCTTATTTATGTAAAAACATAATTATTCAAATTCTACCCACCCACCCCCTGGAACACAGTTCTGTTTTCTGTTGGGTTGGTGTTTTAAACATTTATTTTTGATATTTCCCAAGAGACATTTAAACAGATGATTGATATTTCTGAAGATACAGGAAAAAAGGGGTAATAGTAGTTATCCATCAATTAAAAGAGAAAAGAAATTGCGTTAGAAAATTCTCAAAATTGGGGAGGCATATAACTGAAGTTCTTTTGGATTAGATTCAGGTTCTTTGTGTGTTAACCTGACTTCTGAGGTGGCCAAGGAGTGTTTGTGAGTGTCCTTTCTTTCATTCTACAAATCATATCTGTGGTGGTCTGCACTCTACTGCCCATCCTTGCAGGAAAGGCCAGTCCAGGACATCATGGATTTTTGAGGAAGTGCAGGCTGGGAAGGCTGCAGATTGCCAAGAGATAATTGTATTACGATGGAAGAGGACACTTTTTTCACACATGCCCCTCAGCCACCTCATAAGTAAAGGTAAGTGCAACTGCTAAAATGAAAATATAAAATAATTTCTTAAGTGTCCTAAGAAAGAGAAAGGGGGCAGCCTTGTTTCTTTTTCTTTTTGCATGACACAGAGATTATTCACAGCAGTCTTATCCCTTATCTTGTCTTGGTAATGGACTGGATAAGAGCCAACAAAATGAAGCTCAATCCTGTAAGACTGAGCACTGTCAGTGGTTGGGAGATTGCAGGCTTTTGTTGGGGTTACACTCCCTTGTAGGTATGCAGTTCGGGATACTTTTGGATCCCTTGCGCTCCTTGAAACTCAGGTGGGCTCAGGGAGTGGAGTCCCTTCCATCAGTCGAGCTGCATTTCCATCTGGACAGTGATAGCCTAACTTCTGTTGCCTAACCTGTAGGTTAGATTACTGCAATGTGTTATATGGAGGGCTGACTTTGAAGATGATTTGGAAACCTCAGCTTCTGTAGAATTTGGTGGCCCCGTTGTTCACTAGGGCAGTGTTTCCCAACCTTGTGCCTCCAGATGTTTTTGGCCTACAACTCCCATCATCCCTAGCTAGCAAGACCAGTGGTCAGGGATGATGGGAGTTGTAGGCCAAAAACATCTGGAGGCACAAGGTTGGGAAACACTGCACTAGGGCAATATAGTTTGAACATTTTACACTGATCCTGGCCTGACTGCACTGGCTGCCAATTAGTTTTGAGGCCCAATTCAAAGTTCTGGTTTTGACCTCAGGACCACATTACCGTAAGGACTCCCTCTCCTCATATAAACTGACCTGGACCCTGCAATTATCATGTGAGGCTCCTCTTTGTGTGCCTCCTCCATGAGAGGTCAGAAGGGTAGCAACATGGGAACAAGCCTTTTCTGCAGTCCCTGCCTGTATGGAGGAATGCTGTCCCCTGGCAGACCCGCCTGGCACCTTCATTACATATATTTAGGCGCCAGGCAAAAATGATTCTCTGTAACCAGGTCTTTGGCTGATTAAATATTCTAAAATGTGTGGGAGAGGGGTTATTGGTTTGTTTTAGTTTTATTGTGTATTTTGTGTTCTCGTTTTGTATTTCTATGTTGTGAACTGCCCTGTGATCCTTGGATGAAGGGTGGTATACCAATTCAATAGAATTATAATAATAATCTAGAATATATCATCATAAACTTTATTGCACTAGCCAAAGGCCATGGCATCATTCACAAAAGGAACAAAAAGAAAATCAACAATAACCATAAATCCCCTTTCTTATAAATTGGCACGATGATGTTCAATTTCCAGCCAGCTGTCATTTGAGCATGTATTCATGTATTCATGTTAGCCATGCATAGATGGCACCAATCAACATGTTGCAAAAGCAACAGCACCATGATGATGCCATTTAAGCTGTTCCATAAACTCCTCCACATATAAGGCACAAATGCAGTATCTCAGTGGCCAAGGGAAAATGTAAGCCGTAAGGCTCTGCTCACATGGATATTCAGCTGAATAGTTTAAATCACAGGTTTAGATGAATTCCCCAAAAGTAGACGTATACAGTAGAAGCATGTTTGCTGAAATGAACAAACGCCAGTAGATTCTGCAAGAAGCCACTGAATACTTAACCAAAGGTGAAGATACAGTTCTCATGGTATACTTGTATATTCTCCTTTCAGTTGGTGGATGAAAATGATATACTATTACTTTGATTTGCATCTATCCAAATTTAACAATTGGAGCTACAGGGTCTGGTATCTCCCGAAGTTTGCTGATAATAATTGTCGTTTGATGAGGAGTACAGTGGCAATTATTTGGCACGCTTTTCTTATAGAGAAGTCATCTGTGCTTCCCCTTTACACTGCCTCAAAATCTGCACACTGAATACTTTTAAACTGGTTCATATTTCAAGTAGTGTTACGATTCTGAGTTTAAACTTGTGGTAAACTCAGGGGAGCCAGCGGACTAATTAATTCAGCACAGTAATTAATTAAGTCACTGTGCCAGATGTCAAACACTTTTTAGATCTTTCAAGTTCCTATCTTGAATTATGTTAACAATATACATCTCAAAACACTAAAAGGTTGGGTACATTGAATAAACTAATTGAAGTGTCATTTGTCAATGCAACAACAGCAACAGAGACTTGGTTAAATTCAGCTAACAAAAATGAAGAATTGTGAAGGCAGTTAGCCAAAAGACTGGACTCCATTAACCTAAGCAGTGTACGCTAACATGAGGTTATTGGGTGGAAGCTCTAGCAGATGAACTAAGAAGGAGATGTGCCAAATGTTTCTGATTCATAAATTGGTAAAGAGTCACGCTTATATAATAACAGTGGCAGAATGTGACTGTCAAATAGTTTATATTGATTGATTGTCAGAAAAGCTTTAAATAACAACAACAACAACAACAACAACAACAACAACAACAACAACAACAACAACAATTTATACCCTGCCCCTCTGGCTGGGTTTCCCCAGCCACTCTGGGCAGCTTCCAACAAAATATTAAAATACAATAGTCTGTTAAACATCCTAAACAGGGATAAAATACTTTTATTCTTCACAAATTATACCTCTGAGCATGTTGAAATGGAGAGTTTTCATCTGGAGGAATTCCCTGGTACTTTTTTATTTTCTTTTTTCATTTCCTGGATAGGCTTTCATTTACTGGATAGACAGTAAATACAGTGCTTCAGAGTTGTTGATGATGATAAGGATGCCATTCTTCATGAAGAGCATGTCATGGTTATTTTAGGCTCTGTGGCTAACACGACATGTGAGCCAGAGTAATGTTGTAGTGGTTAGAGTGCTGGGCACAGAGCAGGGATGTGGGATAAATTCAGTTTGTAGTTTAATGCAAATTCACTTGCTTCACACACAAATGCAATGCAGTCAACCTGTGAAATTTGTACTTCTCCAAAGGCCCCCCGGGGGCCGCAAGGGTTTTGCTTGCAAATGTGTGTAAAAGGCAAAATTACATACAAAAATATGTACATTAGGATAAACGTGTGTTATAATGCTGACAAATTTTCATGATTGAAATGTGAACTGAATTCATGATTGAAAATAATGAGAAAGACAGTGGAACTGATATTGACAGATTCCTCCATTCCTAGGGATAGGGAGAACTGGATTTATATCCCTGCTCAGCCATGAAGTTTCTTTGGGCCAGCTGGTATCTCTAAGCTTTACCCACCTCACAGCATTGTTGTGAGGATAAAGTGGAGTGGGAGTGGGAGTGGGGGAGAAAGAGAACCTTGTACATTGTTCTGAGCTCCTTGCAGTTTTTATACGCAGGAAAAATATGTATTAAAAGCAGAATTTAAAGGGCACTGTACCCTTCTGGATTTTCATGACAGTGTGAGATCATTTCAGTTTTGTAAGATACAGGTAGCTATAAATCCAGCTATAAGTATTCACCAGTTCTAATTCCTTAACACACAGGCAGACACATGTCTTGTCATACCTCTTTAAATACTAGTAACGCTAAAATTGTCATTGTCTTTCATAAGAACTAATGCAGTTTCCATATCAGCTTGTAAAGCTAGAGAACATTTATCAGCCCAGGACTGCATTCCCTTCTGAGGGCCACAAGCCACTGATGGGTGAGTCCAGAAGCAAACATGGGCGGGCCAACAAACGCAAATGCTACTATTGTACAGCGTATTTGTTTCTATACCCCACTCCTCTCTAGCCTCCATCCAGACAGGCAAGAGACATTATTGGAGTTCAAGGGCACATTCCAGCAAGGCAAAAAAACCCAGGGCACAAAACCGTGTTCCAGGGACCCAATAGGCTTGGAGGGCCATGTTTGGCCCTGCTTTAGAATATATTATTAAACATTATTTGGTGATATAAAACCAGGGTAGCCAGCATGGTGCCTGTCTTCCAGATTTTGTTTTATTACAACTCCCATCAGCTCCAGTCAAACTAGCCACTGGTGACTCAGTTATGGGAGTTGTAGTTCCATAACATCTGGAGGGCACCAAATTGGCTAATGCTGCTACAGAAAGAACTTCCATGACAATTTTATTTTTTTAATTAAAACACTGTCAGGCATAAGCAATTGTGTTTTCCCCTTTTCCTTATCATCAGTATACTTCTTCTCAATGTATACAGGTACCTATGCAAACCTACAACTGAGCACTTCATGCATCTTATGAAGATGCCCACAAAAGCTTATGCAGCTAACCAATAAACTGGTTAGTCTTTAAGGTGCCACTAGACTGTCTGTTGTTTTTGCTACAACAGACTAACACAGCTACCCTTCCAGCATTTGTATGATACCAACTGAGTTATGTTAATCATTGGTCTCTTCTTTTGAACTTTAAGGGAATGAAAGAGGAAAAAATGTGAAAAGATTCCTGACTGAAGCAGATAGTTCTAAGGGGAGATGTGGGAAAGGATGTAGAGCACATGATGAAAGTAAAACAGTGGTCCGTGCCATTACTTCATTAATCAAGTGGAAGCATTCTGAAAAATGTTTTTCTTTGGCTGCAGTCATCTATTTTTTGGTGTTAATCTATGCCCTGTGGCAGGGTTTTGTGAAACGAAACAATGAGTTGTTGTATCATTACCCCCCCTTATTGTTGTTGCCCCTGTCAGAAAGAAGAGAGGATGATTCAGGTCTGTATCAGTCTGATAAGAAAAAGAGGATTCAAAATGGCTGGGACGAGAATCTGTGGGAGTGAAGCTGTGCTGTTTGGGGCCAGGCAACCAATGGGATATAGCAGAAGTCTTTTAATAGGATCCTGAAGGTTCGCTGGCAAAAGCTGTTTGCTACTTCTAGGAGATTTCCTAATGAAACAGTTTGATTAGAAAGTACTGTGTGACTGTCTCAGGGGCCGGAGTTCAAAATACAGTTAAGTTATTCACTTGCTAATCTTAGGCTGTGTCAGTTCAGGGCAGAAACCTCCTATCTATACAGGCCCAGCCACTTGTATAATTGTTACAGTTACAATTTCAGAGTTTGCCAGTCACATTTTTTTTACCAGAGGGATCCATTGAAACTACCGGAAACCTACTTAGGCTTGTTGTGACTGGTGATTTTAAATTGTGTTGGTGTTTTTGTAACAGAGACTTCCAGTCCATTGTGTTATTGGATAGGCTTACTAAAGTGCCCAACTCTAAGACAGAAGAGTTAAGGTAGAAGAGGCTGTAGAGTCTTCTTTCTTCTCTTTTTGTACCCCCACTATTTATACTCCAGCAGCTTTCCTCCATTCCTAGGCTACACGTGATGTTTACCATGAGGATTGCCTTCCCTGTGATTTTTGATCACTTAGCTGTAATGTATAGTGGCACTAACTGTGTGAATCAGGGCTATCATGTAGTGAGTGTCACTTTCTACTTGGAAGCCAGTGGTAGCAGACCCTCCAAGTGTCCCTATTTTCCAGGAATGTCCCTGATTTAGAGAAGCCGTCCAGGTTTCTGATTTGTTCCCGAAATGTCCCGCTTTTCCTTAGGATGTCCCTGTTTTCATTGGAGAAATGTTGGAGGGTATGGCGTTATCCAACCCTTGAGCTATCTGAAGGCAATCCTGCATAGGGAAGTTTTTGTTTAATGTTTTTATATATGTTGGAAGCCGCCCAGAGTGCTGGGGCAACCCAATAAGATGCATGGGGTATAAACAGTAAAATTATCATTATGGAATGGGATGTTCCTATTTTCATCGGAGAAATGTTGGAGGGTATGTAGTAGTGTGGGAAAACCCATTAATTTGTGTTTTGCAGTGGGTTTATGATATATGGGGTACTTTTCTCAGTCAATAGAACTCCTGTCTTATATCACTCAATCCCCTGTTTTACAAAAGATGTTCTCAAGCAGAGGTAACCAACACAGTATCCTCCATATTGTTGCTGGGCTACTACTCTCATAATCCTTGACCTCTAGGAACAATGGCTGGGACTGATGGGAATTGGAGTGCAATAACATCAAGAGTGCACCATAATCCATGTTTTCCTCATCTATAGCTGAACCCCAAACAGACCTGAACCAACATTCTTAAAAGATTAATTTCTTTCTTATCCTGTGTTATGATTTCTGATTGAGAGTGTCACTACAGCAATCACATCTGTGCACCATCATGTTCAGAGCACACAAAAGCATTCTTGATGTCTAACTATGAGCATTTGAACATGAATGTATTTTAGAAGATGGCCTGACTTTTGGTGTATTGGAGGCAGGTGATAATGGTTTTGCACTGATTTATTGGAATTTGGTTTGTTTTGTTGGGATATTTTATGAGGTTTGCATTTCATTAATCTGTCATTATCCAACTTCATATTCTCAGCTGGGTGGTAGTGCCATCATAGAATCGTAGAGTTGGAAGGGACCGCTAGGGTAACATAGTCCAACCCCCAGGAATCCTGCCTTACAGCCATCTCTGGGTGGAATCAAACCACCAATCTTCTGGTTAATAGCCAAACACACTGATGCATTGTGTAACAAATCAACCAAGCTATTCCTTCTGTAGCTGCTTGTAAAAGTCTGATGAGTCAAATAAATTGCTTCAAATGTTTTGCATTTTCCTAAGCTTGGGGTGGCTGCTCCCTTTCCCTGTGTTGCTGTAGGCCAGTTTCCCCAAGAATGCAATAGTAGATGCACATCCTGGGAAGTAAGTCTCATTGAACTCAGGAGGACTTTCTTCTTAATAAACATATTTAGGATTAAATGACACATAACTCCTTTGTACATTCAAAGGAGAGTCAATTCAGATATCTTTAAACATAGCTTGGTTCAGCTCCTTGTTTGTACATGGACAGCTAATTTTGGCTGACTCAGTGATATTTGAATGTGGCCTTTTCGCCTTAGCAGTTTGCCTTATGCATACCTCTAAACAGTAACATCCCACTTACTGAAAGAAGAGAGCTTCTGATTTCATACGCATTCAATACCTTGTTTCAAACAAGCTTTTAATAACTTGGTGCTAACTAAAAGCACCCCCATTAAGTGGAATTTATGCTAATACCATCCTAATTAAGCAGTAGTTATTACCAATCATTATCATTAAACTAAATCAGTTCCCTGGGAGACATCTCTATGAAACAGCTGTCCCATTTCATCATGTCACATTTCTATACTTCAGCGTGTCACATTTCCGTACTTCAAATAACATTTCATATTTATGTACCAATTTTTAATTTGACCAGCTTCAATGCTCTACCATCACCATTGTCAGACTGAAAAGAAAGCACCTCCAAAATGTTTGCTAGAGAAGATGTAGGTGCTTCTGCCTGATACCTCCCAGTTTCTGAATATGTCATTGAAAAGTCCTTGTCCCAGAGCAGTGGCCAGCTTATTCTCTCCATCCTTTCTCTGTTAAGTCCAGGTGGCTAAATTGAGTCTGTGGTTGCTACATGCAATTGTTCCAAAATAGCAAAGGAATTAAGAGATTATCAAAAGCAAGTCTAGCATTGTGTTGATTATTCGCTTAGTTTCCATATTATCTTCAAAAGTAGCATATGTGACATAGCCAAATTATCTAACATTTCCATTGTTTCAAGTGCTTTTATTTATTTATAAATTATATTCTGCCCTTATTTCCAAAGGATGTCAGAATGGTGAATACAGAAATAGAAAAGAATACAAACATCTAAAAACATTTCCAGTAGAGATGCTGACTGTTCAAAGCCCCTTTAATTTCCTGGGTATTTATATTTCTTTTCATTGCCAGTTTCTTTCCTTTCTGCACTCATATTCCTGGGCCTCATTCGTCTGATTGGCCATGGTAACGCCGTGGTCTTTTTCATGAGAACCTGAGACTTCCATCACATAAGATTTCTCATTGTGATGTCATCAAGAAATCACATGGGCTTAAATGGCAATGTGGAGAAGATAAAGCCCAGGATTATGGAGGCAATGAAGTCAGAAGAACATTGTTAAGCAACACTAATACAGTGGTTGGCTCAACCAAACTGTGGCCTACCACGGCACAGCAGCTAAGCCAAAGTTCGACTTATATATTGTCCCTACCCAGGATCGTGGTTAAGCTCTCTACTCCTTAACCATAAGCTGTAGCCAAGAACCAACCTTGGTTACAGCTTGTGGTTAAGGAGGAAAGAGCTTAACCATGAGCCCTGGTTTGGGCAGTGCGCTCATGCTGAGGTAGAAGGAACAGGGAGGAGCTCTGGTAGTTTGCACTGAGTTTGCTTAGTGTTACGTGCAAATGCAGCCAGTATGAATGTGTTTGCAATAAGCACCAAAATTGCTGAAAATGGGAGATACTCTTTGATACCCACAAAACAAAACACAAAAGAGGTAAGCAGTGTATGACTCAAAATCATCCAACATAGTGCTTCAAGGCACACCATGTTTTTGCAGGAGGGCTCATAGTAAGTCCTTATCTGTATGGCTCTAAGTTGATAATGAGCTCCTGATTCAAGAGAATAAATTCTTGCTATACTCTTGGGCATTTTAGTGAAGCTCAGGAACGTCCCTTTCTGTTTAGACTAAGGTCCCTGCCTTTGAGCTCCCCGGGTGGTGGTCACCTCCTCTCCCTCTGCAAATGTGGGGAGATAATGAGCAGCAATGGAGTGGGGGCAAGAAACTGGTAGGTTTTGAATCAAAGGAAAAGGGAGCAGTGGTTGAAACCAATTTGATTCCCCCCTCCTCAGAAACTGGATTCAGCTCAAAATAATTTTTTGAACAATTTATATTTAACACACACAAATGCACACACACATTGACGCACCCTCTCTGCAGTAATTTGAAAATTTTTTCCCCATTTCACCACTTGCCTGCCCACTGTGTTCATCATCAGAAGCCTTCTTCTACGTCTTTTTACATTCAGAGGTTCAGCTGGCTGGGACAGTAGACAGGGTCTTCTGAGTAGCAGCACCAATATTGTGGAACTCCCTTAGGAAGTCTGATTAGCTCCCTCTGTCTTTCAAGCACATAGTTAAAACATTCCTCTTTAGCCAGGCACTTGGTCTGTCCTAACCATTTTGTTTTGTCCTCCTGCAGCTATGTGCTGTGGCACTGTTGCTCCAGTTTTTAGGTATTAGTAATATTAGTGTTGTGCTTTTTTGTGTTTTGATTTTGTGAGCCACTTTGGGAACTGACTTGTTGAAAGGTGTGGTAGAAGCATTTTAAGCAAATAAACAATATATACTGACTTTTTCAGTATCAGTTCACATTAATTATGTCTCCTTCCCCATTGTAGTATCCCAGAAGGACTTATGATCACTACCTGCATCACAACATTCCCTCAATCACAGCAATCCGGTTAAAGAGATAAACAGCCCAATAATGTGCATCTTTTCTCAGTAGTGAATCACCAACTTCACCAACTTCCTCCCAAGTAAATGTGCATAGGTTTGCAGCCAAAGACATGTAATACGATGCATTGTATGTAGTTTAGCCCTAATCACTGGTTGCCATCTGCGCATGCTGTATTAGTGGATCCGAAATGGAAAATCTGTGACTGCTGCCTTCACATGAGCATAGTGATGGACCACTTGGGCTTTACATAATCATTGCAATTGTATGGCTGGCCTAACAATCACACAAAAGCATTGTACTAGAAATAACTCTCATGTGATTTGCTTAGGTTTCCAATCCTTAATCATACATTGTCCTTGGGAAATTACTTCCTCATAGAAATATACCATGCAGAATTCTGTACCGTTTCCACTTCCCATTTGATGCTGTTGGGGTGAAAAGAGGGAGAAATAAAATCAAAGCATTGTTTTAGAATACAATTTGATCCCACTTTTAAAAAAAATCTTTTTCTGAGTCCTTTTCTTCTTTTCCTTTCGGTGTTACCTCTTTTGAGAAGCATTGTCCTGATTTATAAGCCTCATTGTCCCCCGGTGTCTGAGCTTCAGATCGGAGAGGTACAAGCAGTTGGATTGCATTTTCAGGATGCCAAATGTGTGCTCTTTGATCTGGTGGTACAGCCTGCCTCAGGGAATAAGCTCAATCTTGATTCCTTTAGTCAATCATCCACTATCAGGTACCTGGGCCATGATTAGGAGTCTGAAAAAAGAAAGGAGCACATCACGGGTACATGTTGGATGCTGAAGCATTTCTAAGGAGGGTGGTGGCATCACAGTCAACATTCCTGCTCAAGCTGTGGCAATGTTTTCTGTTGTAAGAAATCTCCTTAATGTGTGAAGGAGCAGTAACAGGAGAGCTATTTTACCCACACACATACAGCAAATGACTGTACACTCTGATGAACCCTGTAACCTTGGTCAGCTTATGAATACCTCCTTCCTTTGTTTAACCTGCTGCTGAAGAACTAACAGTGAAAACAGGGTACACATTTTTCATCTTGACCTCTATGAATTGCTAGGCATCTCTGCAAAGTTGTACCTTCTTAACATTCCTAGCGTTCTTTGATTCATGCTAGTATTTAGCACTTGTTGAGTGTTAGAAGAGATCTCTACTGACTATTCGTGTTATCATTCCTAA
Source organism: Podarcis gaigeae (assembly GCF_964106915.1). Classification (NCBI taxonomy): domain Eukaryota; kingdom Metazoa; phylum Chordata; class Lepidosauria; order Squamata; family Lacertidae; genus Podarcis; species Podarcis gaigeae. The sequence goes on along the minus strand of NC_139683.1, from coordinate 21,749,263 downwards.
ACCAAGTCACAAAATGGCATTTGTGTTGGAACTGGGCCACAGAGAGGTATACTTAATCTATTATGCAAAAATAGCACAAATATATCCCTGAAGATTCTCCCTCCAAGTGCAATAGGGAATAATGTAAGCACATTTAAGTTTCACTGAATGTAGGAGTTACGCATGTTATAACTGTAGATCAAACTTTCTGTACCATCTGGCCATGATTAGAGGAAATGTATAGAGAGATACCGGTACATTAATTGTCAATGGATCAAGAATGTTCAGTGATCGATCATCTGACTTTTAGATGATTAACCAACTAAATTTAGACAAACTACCAAAGCTTCATTTTTGGTGTTATTTTAAGATAAGTTGCAATTTAACAAAGAAAATCTACCATTCTTTTTAGATGAAAAGGTCACCTTTAATACTTTTGTTTTATTTCCAAGTACTGTACAGCAAAGGACTGAAACTGACACACTCAGGAATCCCAACAAGGAGTTCCATCATTTGCTGAAGACTATCAGATTTATTATGATGTAAGCTTTCATGGGCTATAGCCCCTTGTCAGATATACCATGTATTTGATGAATGTGCTGTAGTGAAAAAAAAAAGTTTATGCCACATTACATTTGCTAGTCTTTAAGTTTCACAAGACTTGTTTCTGATGCAAGACATCAGAATGGCTCCCCATTGGAAATGGCTACCCATCCCAATGGCTCCCCATTGGAAAATAAAAGTTCCCCCTAATTTTCAGCCCTACCAATTAAATTTGGCCTCACCGATAAAAAAAATCCCTCAGACAGATTAATTAACTATTCCAAACCCAGTGAAACTGTAGTATTTGGGTTTAAACTGATTTATTTTTACTAAAGGGTTGTAGATTTTGCATTGTGGATATAGTCCATAGCATGCTTTGGGGGTGCTTTCTGTCCCAACAGTAGTATATAAACTTTTCTTTAATTACTTACTTATAGAAAATAGAGGTGAAATGCCCTGAAAAAGGGACATTAAGGCTTAGAATTGTTGATTTCATCTAATAGACTTTTCCACAAAAGGGGCAAACATGGGATTTTTGCAAACTGATTTCCTATGTAAATCTACATAAAATGTGAATGATCTGTGCTATTTACACTAAATGTTCAAGAAACCAGGGAAACTGCCAAGAAAGAAATTCAAGAACTTTATAATTCCTTGGTTCAGAATAACAAACTTTGACAGCTTGTAGCGCTCACTTCAAATACAAGACAAACATCTTGCTTCCATAGGTTCTTCAGTAACTCATATTTTAATCTGAGAGAAAAATTTAAGTCATTTCTATCTAACCACCTGTCATCTTGACTCAACCTACCACTTCTGCCACCGCTGCCATGCTGCCTTTGTTTGGGAAAATAAATATTCTGAACTAATCCAATGTAAACTGGGGTGTGGGGAGTTCTCATAACAAAGGTTGGCAATCATGAACATGGCTTTGATATGATACAGTATAGTGGGCAGGATTCTTTTAACCACATCCTATGCAATGGGGTTTTCCCTCGTTTCCTCCCTCTTGTTCCACAGGAAATTGGCTCTGGGGGGATTGGGAGAGCCCGGCGGGGCACGCATGTTATTCTGCCTGGCAAGCTGAAATGCTTCTGAAGATGGAACAATAGGAAGAACATGACACTGAATTCTACCCTTCATATTTAGGCAATTACAGGCAAAGGGTTAAGCTGTGTTATAGTGAAATTGGCTAGGTTCACTTCACCTGAATAATACAAGCAGGCACTGCATGCGTTTGCATTCCACCGTGTCACTCAGTGCTGCTTAACTGAAGTGGTGCGAATGTCTGACAAGAGCTACAGTGAGCAATATCAAACAAAGGGAGCTGCAACTGGAAACCAAACTGTGTCCATTAGTCTTGCCTGTTGCACAGTTTTAGGCCCTGTCTTTTCCAGCATGCCTTGTGCATTTTCCTTGATGCTCCTTTAAGTGTAATTATCACAAGGATGAGCCTTGCAAAATGCTTAAGCACCCTGACAACATGAATGCTATGAGATTGCACGATACCAGGTATATATAAATCTCTATCTTTCGTGGCATTTGAACTTGATAATGGAAAAAGTTTGATAAAGTCAGTGAATGCATTATATTTAGACAAGATACCAAGTATGCAGAAGGCTCTGCATTACATTGCTGTGTTAACAGCTGGTAGCATTCAGTGTTCCACATATGCTTGATAGCGGTGATACATTCAAGCTCAGTGATTATCAAAAAGATTTCAGGGCTCTGGAATTAATCACACATTTGAGAAGACAAATAGATGGAGATAAGTAGGAAAGTTATGTTTGTTTGTTTTTTGTGGGGAAATGAATATTTGAGTGGCCATTACAAGCACTTGCTTTTATTAAATCCCAGTATTAATGAATTTAAGACAATAGGAATAATCTGTTTAATTAGTTAATGTTTTCAGGGATCTTGCTAGCATGGTGAGGAAAAGAATGGTGGCTATAAATAGACTTGCCCTTTCTGAGGTGCATGTACTTGTTTTCCCTATGCATGATCATGTTGATAGTGCTACTGGCATTCCGGTTCTCTCTAACATTTGTATCATTCACATTTCATAATCATAACTTTTAGTTAATTGTATGAAGAACTGAATTCATTTTAAACCAAGTTCTATCGCTTCTTGCTGTATTGTTTCTGGTATGTATATTCTTTTAAATTATTTTGTTGGCCATCTTGGTAATTTTTTTAATGGAATTGTGGGGTTTAAACGCTGTAAAGTAGCTGTCGCATAGTCTATGAATAGTCTCTCTCTCCAAGTGCAAAGTGGTGAGGAAGTCAGGTAATGAGGAAGGAGCATGAGAGAGAGCAGAGAGGGATAAGAACCTAAGATCTTGCTAGATCGGGCCAATGGCCCATTTAGTCCAGCATCCTGTTCTCAGAGTGGCCAACCAGATGCCTGTGGGAAGTCTGCAATACCAGAAACCCAGAACCAACCTTTCAGTTGCAAGTGGACTGAATAGCAAAGCATTTAAAAATCTGGAAGATTACTGTGATCTCATTCATATTTTAAGATAACTGCAGGATACTCTGCAGAGCCACAGCCCATAGATGAGCCACTCTAGAGAGGAACTTGATCTCATCTTTCCTTCTCTTCTCCTTGCTGCTTCAAGCAGGGCTTCATTTACAATTACACGTTAGTCAGAGGAACATTGCCTGAAGTGGAGTGGAAGGTGTGGATAGTGAGCATCCACGTTCTCCCACAGAGAGTTAATTTATGGATGGTGCCTTCTCAGGTGAAACCCAGGGCCAGCTGAGTGAATTTGCTTCTGACTTCCTGGGGTGTGTGTGTGTGCGAGTATCATATCAATAAATAAAAACTTAATTTAAAAAACCATTGTCATGTGTATCATGGTATCCCAGACTCTCACTTGTTGGTATGTTCGTTTATTTCCTCATATGCAACTATAATATATGACTTTTAAATACCAGAACTGAGGCTCCGTAGTTTAAACAGTGGTTTCTTCTTATCCAAAAGGGAAATGTTGTCTCCTTCAGAACATATATTCAGCCCTGTGAAGAAGCATTTGAAACACAACTCAACATATTTTGGAACAAAAGTCTCGAGTGCATCAGAATTTCTGCATCAGACAAAGGGCCAGTCTGCTGCATCATTCTGTTCTAACAGTGGCCATCCCTTCTTATTTGTCCTTGGCATCTGGGTTTCAGAAACATACTGGTTTTGTGCATATATAGTCCATTTAGTAATCACAGTGAATAGCTGTTGACAAAGCCATTCTTTCTTTAAATAATACAACTAAGGTAGTGGCACTGGGACGCAGGTGGCACTGTGGGTTAAACCACAGAGCCTAGGACTTGCCGATAATAAGGTCGGTGGTTCAAATCCCCACGATGGAGTGAGCTCCCGTTACTCGGTCCCTGCTCCTGCCAACCTAGCAGTTTGAAAGCATGTCAAAATGCAAGTAGACAAATAGGTACCGCTCCAGTGGGAAGGTAAACGGCATTTCTGTGCTCTGCTCTGGTTCGCCAGAAGTGGCTTAGTCATGCTGGCCACATGACCTGGAAGCTGTACGCCGGCTCCCTCGGCCAATAAAGCAAGATGAGCACCGCAACCCCAGAGTTGGCCACGACCGGACCTAATGGTCAGGGGTCCCTTTACCTTTTAAGGTAGTGGCAACTGACACATCTTTTGGTAGTGAAGTCCATAAATCAGTTCTATAAGGAAGTACTTTCATTTTTGTCAGTCCTGACCCTCCTGCTAGTCAGCTTGAATGGGTGATCCTCAGCTGTGCGATAACATGAGAAAGAAAGAAGAATTTCTCTCTCTCCTTGTGCCACTCTGTTCATAATTTTGTAAAACCTTGATCATGTCCCTCCTAGACTTAAAAAGCCTTAAATGCTTTCCTTTTCCATATAGGCAAGAGGGGAGGTACTCCAATCCTGTAATCATTTGAGTGGTTTGTACCATTTCCAGTTCTGCCGTATCCGTTTTGAGATAGGGCAATCAGATACTTAGTTATGTAGGATATTCAGGGTATTTAGGAACTGGCTGAAAGCCTATCTCTCTTTGCAGTTCCTTGTACAGCTAGGAAATGTCCAGCTTTCCCCCTGCGACCCTTTAGAAACAAGTATTGCCAAGTATCAGACGAAAGCATCAGACCAGTCCAGAGTTTCCTTTAGATCCTTAACCAAGAAGAATAATTTATTTTTATGGATTCATGTGATCAGAAAGTAATAGAAGGAATAAAATAGATTTCCAGCCAGTGTTCACTGCTGTTTGATTCATGGAAGGTGATGACAAGGCTCAAAAATTCGGTTATTTGTTCAGAGCTACAGTTCCATACACCAAAACACTATTACTCGAAACTGCTGGAGGAAAAGGAAAGTTAACTTTTCATCTGGAAAACAGCAACATAGCATAGAAGTAGCAAGGAAGCAGTGCAGCGCTGGAGGCAGAGCTAGTGTTGTGGCCCTGCTGCCTATTTCAATGCATTGACTCCTGCCAGAATGTATAATGTTTGATGGGAACTTTAAATATCCATATTATTAGGAACTTCCACCTTATATGAGTGAGAAGTTCCAGGAGTAGCACCTTCACAATTAATCTCCTTTGGGTTAGAGAGCAGTTGGAAACCCCTGTGTTTTTGTATTCCCTCTCCCCCCCCCCCAGTAGTTGTGTTAGTCTATCAAAGCAAAAACAACAATCTGAAAGATTTGTTGCACAGGCATTCATGGACTTTATATATTTGGTTGGTTGTTTCTTTATAAATATACAAGCAAAGCTTGTTAGGAGCAGGCAGATTCCACAAAAAAGGTTTCTCTCTGTGTCATTCTATCCCCAAATTCAAAGCCTGTTAATTCCTTTATTTCACCCTCCTTCTGTCCTTGTAGAGCAGTAACCTCAGATTCCACCCGGTAGGTAAATTGCCCTTTCAGGAGAATATCGCCAGTCATTAGCTCCCATTGAGGAAACATCAACCGATCATCTCTAACTATTAGCAAGCAATCAGCTTAACAAAGGGTGGCCACCTAGCAGTCGTAACAATATTAAGATAACAGAAAGGAACAAGAAAGGCAATTCCCTCTACTTGTGGAGTGTGTCTAGCAAGCAACACTGAAGTATAAGGTTCTTTGATTAAAGGTAATGACTTGTTATTCAGATCCAGGAAGGAAGATATGATGGGGTTTTCCAATATGTTGATAGAGCAAGATGAAAGGCTTGGCATTACAAATATCATCTCACAATAGTTGCAATTAGCATTAATTTATATTTTAGCCGGCATAGTTTTGGAAGCCCCAAATAAGTCAGAAAGGAAACAAAAATGGCTCTGAATGGAGCTGAAAAATACAACAGGGGCATAGCTAAATAAATTGGATGAGGAGGGCTCTAGCATATACGTGTAAAGTATTATTAGTTGTACCTCTGTCACAATATGGAGCCTTCAAATAAAATGGTTTGGAAACAAAAGTGATGGATGATGACAAACCATCTGCCCAACACAGAGCCAAACTACACATTACACTTAATGTGTAGCAACTGCTTCTTTTTTACTTGTATTAATTACAGGCATATGGAAAGGTTGTCCCTACTGAGAATTCAGTGACAGGGAGGGAAGCCTTATCTCTTCCCTTCCCAGTGTGATGGAAACAAAAATATTTTTCCCTGCCCTTTGAGAAAGGCAGTTTGGCACCAACATTGCACCAGGAGGTGGGCATGTAGTTCCAGACACAGTGGGGAGGGAATATACAAGTTTCCCATCCACACCACACCCACTGCATCTTCAGTAATCATCCCATGCTCCTGTGTGTCTGTAATTAATGTAAGGAAAATAGAGACAGATCACTATATGCTGCTTATTAAGCATAAACATATAGATTGGCTTGCAGATCCTTCGCTACTTAAATGCGTTCCTGTTGGGCATATCTGTTCCTTCGTACATCATCAAACTTGTAAGTTTTGGAGAATGTGTTCATGACCATGAGGGACACAATTGACTGTCTAGAGCAGGGTTAGGCAACCTAAGGCCTGGGGGCCGGATGCTGCCCAATCACCTCAATCTGACCCACAGACGGTCTGGGAATCAGCATGTTTTTACATGAGTAGAATGTGTGCTTTTATTTAAAATGCATCTCTGGGTTATTTGTGGGGCATAGGAATTCGTTCATTTCCTTCCCCCCTTCAAAATATAGTCTGGCCCCCCACATGGTCTGAGGGACGGTGGACCGGCCCCCGGCTGGAAAAATTGGCTGACCCCTGGTCTAGAGTTGGCAGACCTGAGATACTTTATAAAGAACATTGAGACTGGTAGTTGAGGGGCAGGGGCTCTTCACATGTTTGGAAGCACCACTAATGACCTGCCTCTCTTGAAAGACTGGGCAGGCCCAACTGAAATGGACCACCAAATGGGTCGTAATTAGGGTCATTAGGCAGTTCCCTCCTGCTAGCCCAGATTAGGCCAGAGGTTCTCCATGCCTGCTTTTCTACAACAAAATGGTGCTTATTCTCAATTGAATGCAATTACATCAGGGTAGCAGAAGCAACTCCAGTTTTCTTCCTGTAGTCATTGTAGTGCTTTGATTTAAGTGAGTTTAAAATGTCAAACTCCACAGGGTCACACTTTTTTTAAAATAAGGGTTAGCAAGCAATTTTTGGGTTTTGCACTAACATAACAGGAATGGCGAAACATAGTGGGCAGAGCAGGAAGGGCTCCTCAGAAGAGAAAATTCAAAAAGTGAGCCTACAGTCTTAAGGACAAAGAATGAAACTTCTGCAACATTTCAGTACAAATGAAATAAACAGTGATGTGTCTATACACGTCTCTGCTCAACCCTGAATGTGGTAAACAACTAAATATAAATCATTTGAAAATTTGAGGGATCAGCCTGCTGACTGTTTCCTAAGTACAAATAACTTGTGCTTTAGTGCCGTAATCCAGATAAAACTTGTTTTATTCTGCTCTGTTGAAATTTGTTTATGTCTTGGTAGCAGCTGCTCTCCCCGTTTGCCAATATCTATTAATGATAATTACCCTGAATACTATACCAGCTCTGTGATGCCATCACATCATTGTGAGGAAGATTGTGATCTTATCTAAAGCTATTCTGTTTAACTCTGACACTCCTTCTATTATAGTGGAGTGCTGATAAGATCATGCCTGTTAGGATCAGACATTAGTTGGAATCAATATTTGAAAATGTGCCTGTTTTTGCTTAATAGCAAAGTTAGTACAAGGGTCACAGCAAGATCATTTGTTGGATGAGATTGTACAGCTTCATCTTGTCAGGTAAAGTGGATTCTTTGCAGCATTTGCTAGTGAAAGTGAAACTAAACCCTCCCCTAAAGTAAGGACATTTTTGCTTTTGCCTAGCTACCATCTCATGGAAGTGGTTTCCAATATGTGTTGCTCAGAAGCCTGAGGTTCCTTGGAAGCTTCAATGAGAAGATGAGCAACCATTTATGAATCTTGGACTGTACAACTTTACTAACCTTCCTCTCGGCAGCCACAGGGTAGCATTGGCTCTGGATAGGGAGAAAAATTTCTGCCTCATAATACTAGAATTTGGGCTTTCCAATGAAGCTGAATGTTGGAAAATTCAGGACAGACTAAAGAAAGTATTTTACACATAGCTAAGCTGTTCCCACAAGATGCAGTGAAAAAATTCAATCCACCTTCAGAATATTCATTGTAGTAAGGTAAAAAATTTCAGACACAATTAATGCTTAATATTATTTTAATGCAATATGCTATAGACTTTGCTCCTACTTCTTTCAGTCTTCCCCTCTCAGCCTATTGCTTCATCTCTCCAAAAACATGGACTAACTAATGAGAGTAATTCATCATTAAGATAATCTTTTGACAAAACTGTTGGAATATTTCACCTCCTTTCACCCAGAATATTTGGTGACACCATATGGTTGGAAAATAGCAGGCAGCAAAACTCTGGATAGGTCTTCCATTTATATCAATAATAAAATGAATAAACAAATGAACAAATGCAGTTCAAAAGACTGCCATCTTACTTTTATCTTGGTGACGTGTTCTAGAAACCTCTCAATGGGCCACCAAGTTCTGTGAGAGATACTTTCCAGGAAAATTGGTAAACTGGAAAGGATTATTTAGAAGAAGAAAGTTTGGAAATCACTGATTTAATGATGCAGTACCAAAATGTAACTTTCCAAGGAACCTCAACCCTTTTTCCCCATTACAGTGTCTTCTATCTGATTTAAATTATACCTTCAGTGCACTTCTTCTTATTAACAAATAACTGTAAATGCATGATAGTAGAAATGTGTAATTTGAACCAGTAATTTCTGCTTTCTCTGAATATTGTGTTACTCACTGACTAAAAATTGTCCCCTTGATTAATCATCTAGGGATATCATAGTGTGAGGCCATGCAAATGTTCTAGTTCTGTCTGTTGGCTGCCAAGTTTAATGGCAAAAAAACTAGGATATGGATGCTCCTTTCACTTACAAATTGTCATTATGAAATGCAAGTATGTTCAGCTGAATTCTGAGTATTCCAAGTACTATGCTTCATAATACTGATGGAGCTTGAACTTGTTTCCTTTAAAAACTCTGGTTCTCTTCTGTTGCAATAATAGTGATTGCTACATATTTCCAAATATATGGGGATTTTTTTATGAACTATAATCTTCCATTTTTTAAAAAAATGTTAGCATTACTTGAGAGGAAATAAATCCTTTCAGCATATTCAGAAAGGCCCCTATATTGTAATTTTGGAAATGTGCAAATCTTTTAAATTTTCATCAAAAGATGGATGGCTGATCATTAAAAATCTTTAATCACCTCATAGCCCTAATAATGATACATAAGTGACATGTAATTAAATCTAGTTCTGTGGATATCAGCCGAAAACTACAAGCACCAGACATCCTACATTCTTGCATGTAACTTTTTTTTAAACTGGCATAATGCATTTTGGGCTTTTTTGTGTAACAGCCTTCTGAGGGATCAGGCATTGGCTACACTCAAAGGCCAGACAGCAGACTTGATGGGCCACTAGTCTGGTCTTGTACAACAAATCTTAACATGCCTGTACTACTTTGAGAGAACCATACCTTAAACTGTGCTAGCAGTCACTTCTGTAATAATAACAAACTGATACAGTCCTTCCTGGGGTTTTCTATAAAAAGTGGCATAAATGATAATGAATAAATAAATCTCCTGCTAAATTTCATACAGTAACTGAGCCTACCTCAGGCAGGATATGCCTTGTACATCAGTGTTTGAAATGTATGAGAATTTTAGACTACCAGTAATAATAAGGTTATAGGAAGTTTGCAGCATCCCTCTGCTGCTTTTATTTGTCTTGTCTTTACATGTTCCCTGGTCATATTAAATGTCTAAAAGCTGACCTTTTTCTTTTTTTAGGGAGGGGAAGAATAACTGGGGGAAACTTGCAAAAATGTTGGTTATACTAATGAAATAATCCCACTTCCCTGATCTGGTGTGCAGAATGGAAAAACGAAGAAATTGAATTGAAAAATGCATTAGGTAATGCCTGATCTAGGAATTAATCTGCTTACTTACACACAGCAGAGATACAAATTCTCTTGAGATAGCTAACTTAGTTTCTGATGTGGTATAATCCATGTTTATACAAGCATACTTAAATTTCACTGAATTGTAAAGAGAAAAGAGTTCTAAGTAAAATAGAAAGTCGAATAAGGGAAAATTATTTTTCTGATCCATTACTCACGTTCCCTCCATTCTGGCATATTTAAGGGAAATATATGAACTCAGAACTACACAAGCATAAGTTGTTTTTTAAAATTGATTGAATCTGCCCAATACAAGCAAAATACTTTAGATGCATTTCAGTCTTGGAAAGAGGTGCTATAAGAAATCCTTGAAGTTATTGTTTCGTTGGACTTCAATCTCAATGGAAATGAAGATGCCAGAATCAAACTTTCAATCTTTTCTAAATTTCTTTTTTATTGGCAGTTTGAATGGTGCACTTTATTCCTTGGTAGTAGGATTCACCATTAGGCATTTGTCTTGTTGACATGTGAATATCCTGTTGTCACAGATTAACGTAGCAGTGTGCTCGGAAGCAGGATGCCATTTAAGATAGTCCTTGAGCAAACACCTAGATCAGTGGATGGTCATCTGGTGGCTTCTGGACAAGTTGGCACAATCCCTGCTGTTTATTGGATTTGTAACATTAAACAATTGCTTCACCTCCCTAACTTAAAAGTTTAATTGTTGAAACAACAAATGTGCTTAATGTCAGCAGGACACCTTTCTTTGGTAAGAGTAGATACTCATTTCACTGAATGTGGTGCTGGTGCCAGAAGCACAGAATCAGAACACAACCCAATAATGACTTCAGCAATTTAGAGAGTCAGAAATGCCTTTTTTTAGGATGGTGCCAGGCATGATTTGAAGGCACCTGTGGCACCTGTCTTGTTGAAGCTAAGCAAATCTGAACTTGGGTCAGTTCTCAATAGGAGATTGCCTAGGAACCTTATCTATACCAGTTGGAATTCTGCCATGAGGAAGGTATGATATAAATGTGGTAATTGTAATATTCTGTAGTTGATATTTAAGGAGTGGAACTGAGGGTTTAGAGTTGAGTATACAGAAATGAAGGCCAATAATGCTTCTGGATTGTTACTTGTTAAGAGAGACACAAATTCATATTTGTGTCTCTCTTAACAAATTTGCTTTATTCTGTGTACCACAACATTTTAATTTTCATTAGATCTTCTTACTGCTCTCTTAGAAGGTTTAACTCCTCAGGGTACACAACCCAGTTTACTTATCAATATTTGATCTGATAACCATACACCATAAAGCATGGCATTTGATCATTTTTATTGTCTTCAAAAAGAAGGTTTGAGGAAACATAACAATTGTCAAATTAAATTATTATTGTGCTGTAATACAGTTTTTTTTTTTAAGTCAAATGGCTGCAGAAACAGGTACATCAAATATTGTTTTACTTGGAAAGACTTTTTCGCTGCCATGTTCCATAAATTCCATTGTAGTAAGTACGGTCCACAGTATAATCCTAGGTATGCTGACTCAGAAGTAAGTCTATTGAATACAGTGGGAATTATTTCTTAGAAAGGATACTTACTGTTTACTCATAAGTGAGTTCTACTGAGTTAAGTGACAACAAAGGCCTGGTCCTGGCTGGTAAAGTGATGATGACCAGATCAAATGTGTCCCTGTTAATTCTCCTTGATCTCTCAGTAGCTTTCAATACCATCAACTATGGTGTCCTGCTGGAGTGGCTGTCCAAGTTAGGAGTTTGTGGCACCACTTTGTGATGGTTCTGGTCCTACTTGGATGGATGTTACTAGAGGATGATGCTTGGGGAGTCTGCAGCCCCATAGAGCCTTCAGTGTAGGGTTCCTCGGGGTTTGGTTTTATCCTCTATGCTGTTTAACATCTACATGAAACCGCCGAATGGGGTTATCTGGAATTTTGGAGTACATTGTCAGCAATATGCTGATGACATGCAGCTCAACTTCTCCTTTACATCTGCAGGTGAGGTAGTGGATATGCTGGACCATTGTATTACTCAGTAGTGGACTGGATGAGAGCCAACAATCTGAAGCTTAATCCAGATCATAGAATCATAGAATTGTAGAGTTGGAAGGTACCCCAAGGATCATCAAATCCAACCCCTGCAATGCAGGAATCTCAACTAAAGCATCCATGACAGATGGCCTCATGGCAGACGGATGGGAGGCTGCCTGCTGTTGATCAGGTTACACTCCTTATGTAGCTTGGGGGTACTTCTGAATCGTTTGCTGTTATTCAGGTGGACTCAGTGGCTAATGGTCCTGCTGCTTCCATATTGCAATAGGAATAGCCTAATTGCTGTTTTCTATGCTGTGGCAACCTCTAGGTTAGATTATTGCAATGTGTTATATGTAGGGCTACCTCTGAAGATGGTTTGGAAACTTCAGGTAGTATAGTATTTGGCAACCAGGTTATTCTCCGTGGAAAGATGGTTTGAGCATATTGCACCGATCCTGGCTTGACTGTACTGGATGCCAATTAGTTTCCGGGTCCAATTCAAAGTGCTGGTTTTGACCTATAAAACCTTAAACAGCTCAGGACCACAATAATTCAAGGACTGCCTCTCCACATATGAACCTACTCGGACCCTGAAATCATCTTGTGAGACCCTCATGAGAGCTCTGGAGGGTGGTAACACGAGAATGGTCCTTTTCTGCGGTGGCTTCCTCTTTGCGGAACACTCTCCCCTGGGAGGCTTGCTTGGCTCCTTCATCACATATCTTTAGCTGCCAGGCAAAACCTGTCTTTATAACCAGGCCTTTAGCTGACCAACATCGTATATCCTTTGAAATGTGTTTGTGGGAGGGGAGTGTTAGTGTTTCGTTTTGTTTTGTTTTTATTATGTATTTTGTGTTTTTATTTTATATTTTTATGCTGTGAACCTCCCTGAGATGAAGGGTGGTATACACATTTAATCACTACCACCACCAACATTTGGAAATGAAATATAGTTTGCAAGTGACCAATCAAAGAGGGTTGTTGCTTCTCCCTATGGTTTTCCAGTGTATTTTTCTGATGTTCAGTTAACTGTACTGTGTGTCTTTTTAACTGTCCATAGATTGGTGATTCTCCATGGCCATCTCTTATCTCTATTTTTAAACCATTTATCCTATTAAACCTGTTCCACCTTGTTCAGCTGATCTGTATATTCTCCTCATGTGTTCGATTTTCATGCCTTTCCAAGGTACAAATTCTCCTGCTCTTCCAAGTTTGTTGTACTTTAGTACATCTTTCCCCCTCTACCAATACTGTTTCTTCCATGGCAAATATATTCCACATCCACCTTTGTATTTTTACTCTAATTATGACTAGTCCTGACCTGATACTGCTGATTATATGTATGGATTCCCCATAAGAACCCTCTTGCCACACTTTTGTCACTCCAACTTCACTCCTATCTTTCTTGCTGGTGTTGTTCCAGAATGATTATTTCCTAAAAGGAATGTTTATTGTCAAGCAGGATGGCATATTATGCCAGACAAAATTAGAATGCTTAATAAATCACCAGAGCCTAAAGTAGCTCAAAACAACTAAAATGGCCTCAGTAGGACAAGAGGAAAGACTGAAGAACATAATGGATCCAGGGAATCTATTAAGAGCTCTGTTTTCTAGTCCGTGAGGTACGCATAAAAACTTTAATAGGTTAATTGCAATGATTAATTGATTAAAACTTGCAGCCTTATTAATAACAGTATATAAATAGCTGCTGAGAAAACATTCTGGCATGTAAAGGAGAACATGTGTGATTACTGAAAGAATTGTACTGTAATGAAGACTAAGACTGCAATCCGATGCCCACTTAACTAGGAATACATCCCACTGGTTTTCTGGAGCTTACCTCAGAGTACATGTATATAGGACTGCACTCCCTATATGACACACAGAAACAATGTGCAGTTTCAGATTGGAGAATCATTGACAAGTATAACTCAGCTTTACAGATGGAAGCTTATAGAGCTGGCATGCTCTACCAGGTGTAAAACCTGTCTATTCCTGTTAGCGATGATTAGGAACAGATGTTTCACAGGGTGTTAAAATATATTCTGCACACAATATTTCTGCAGCTGTTGCTCAGGACTTGTTCATATGTTTCCATGAGGCATGCAAGGAGTAAGGAAGAAAGTGTAACTCTCTAATCAGGACCGTCAGAATCATGAGTGGGGGGGGGGGGATTAGAAACATATGGAAAGAGTACAGCTAAAAATGTGTTTAGTTTTCAATATTTTTGAAATGTAATATTTTCTTTGGAATGTTTATGATTTCTATTGTTTGTATTTGAATTTGTGTTTTGAGCCATCGTGGGGACCTTTTTTTTGTCTGAAAGGCAGTATATAAATAAATTGACATAACATTGAGGATGCATTGCATATTCTCTTTCCTCTAATACATGGACTTATTCTCTGGCGCCCCTAGTTTCTAAAGATCAATGAATGCAAAATATTGTACAGGCACCTATATTGGACTTAACTTATGGATGTTTTATTGCATATATTTTGGAAAAAACTTTAAGTCCAAGTGATCTGGGAAGTTTCTGGGGTACTATATAGATAAACACACTTCTAATGAAATTGTGTGTGTCCATGTGTGAATGTGTAATTGTGCCCACTAGGTAATCAATTTCATTAACTGGTTCACATAAAACATCCCAAAGTAACATTAAAAATATCAACAAAAAAACTTATATAAAAACTGTTTCAAGTCCAATATGCATACAGTCTTTTAAAAATAAATAAAGAAAGAAAGTAATAAAGTAATTTTAATATAATAAATGAATGAATAATATATCCTTTTAAATATATTGCAATATATATATTTTAAGAGTATTCCTTTAGAATCTGAGCTTTAATTGTGGGACATTTAGTCTCAGGCTCAACTGGTTTAATCAGTTGTGTTCATGAATTACAATATAGCAATCCTTTGATTCACAAGGGGACCTTCTGGGCACTGGTGGTCAAACTCTGGAATTCCCTCTCTCCCCACAAGATTTGACTGTTGCCACCTTTGGACATTTTCTGGTGCCACCTGAAAACCCATCTCCTCTGCCAGGCCTATGGGTCATGCAGTTCTCATCTAAGTAATCAGATCTTTGTTCTGATGAGAGCTTTGATTTTTTTTAATGGTGTTTTATTTCTGTATTTAACTTACATTGTGATCTCCCTGAGGACCTTTGATGAAGGATGGAATATCAATTATTAAAATAAATAAAAGAATGTATGGTGACTGAACTTTATTGTTGCAATTATAACTGTGTATTAGGTAGAATATATGAGAAAGAATGACCCCAAAGCTTTGGCTAATTTAAAAGGAAAGATTAAGAATGTATCTGCCTCTTGTTTTTCTACTGTATTCATGCTCCCTAAAGTATCATTCCACTTGATGACTGCAGACGAACATGCGGACAGCTTCCATTTGAAAAGTATTATGTTTGACATGTAGTGTGAGTTAATATGGAAGTGTTATCTCTGGTGTTCAATCTGCAGTGTCCCATTCACACATACAAGTAATCTCTCAGTGTGCAGTCATAGTGTGTTGTGTGTGCATTTCCCCTCAGTTGATAATGTCCATGTTTTAGGCAAAATATAGACTTCTAAGAGCTTGAGCAGGGCTATTGCACCTGCCATCATCCAATCAAATAGAGAGTGTTTCATAATTCTTTTGGTGTGTCTGAAAACCCATTCTAGGTTGGAAAATCAGATACAGCATTGGGCTGGACTTTGAAAATAAGGCTTAATAAGTTCTTCTTTTTTCAACCTATAACTCTAAAGAAAGCTGCTGCTCTTAGTATAATATAGGAGAAGCTGGATTTCTGTCAAGTTATCAGTTATATAATTTATTCTGGTGTTGCAATTAAAAGTAGAAATAAAAAATCATGAAAAGTATGTCTTAGCAGCTTTACATAAAATAGTTGTTCTCTCGTGTAGGAACCAAAAACCAAATAGAAAAGTGAAAGTAATAAAACAATTATCCATCTTTGGGGCATGGGGCATGCAAGTTCTCAGAAGGAAAATATTGAATTGGGTGGGCAATAGGATGGTAAAAATAGGAGACAAAAAAAACCCAATAAGGTTTTTTTTTTTTTAAAAAACAAACCTCTCCAAAGCAAAAATTTGATAAACATTTTAAATTAGTTCTCAAAATGCAGGGAGCTTAGTGTTAGAATTCCATCTGATCGCTATTAGGCTTACATGAGATTACAAAAGACTGCTGATAATGGAGTTAAATTCAATTCAAAGCACTGTACTGAGGACACTGAAAGTTTGCATCGGGGCTGTAGAAATAAAACATGTTCGCTGCAAAAAATTGAGGATCAAGATGGATGTTGTTTACAATGTAATTGACATCCAGGCTAATTTCCCCCCTGATATATCATATCCAGGAGTTCAGATAAGCTATGAAGATAGAAAATCAGTCCGCTTAAGGAAATAGTTGCACCTCTCCTCTGCATTTGATAAATAGACCTTTGAACATCATGTTCAGTTATTAGATCAGGCTTCCGCAAACTCAGCCCTCCAGGTGTTTTTGGCCTACAACTCCCATGATCCCTAGCTAGCAGGACCAGTGGTCAGGGATGATGGGAATTGTAGTCTCAAAACATCTGGAGGGCCGAGTTTGAGGAAGCCTGTATTAGAGCGTTGAGGGCTGGGGTGGGGGGCATGATTCTAGTCATCCTGTAAAAATCAAGAAAAATAAGTTCCACAAAATTGCAAGGGAAAATCCAAAGCAGATTTTGATTTTTTTTATTTGCATGCTGACCCAAACAGAAAAGTTAACTATTCAAGAAGGTAGCATCTGAAACCAGTACTGAGTGAAGCAGGAAGAAGGGGAAAATCCTAAGAAGAAATATGCCATGGCTTCATGTCAGATGTTTTTCACTTCTTTTCTCTCCCTCTTTTTTATGCACACAAACACCCATAAGCACGTACACACACACACACACACACACACACACACATTAATATATATAATGTATGCAGATATTGATGGAATTCTATGAGTTGAAAGAGAAGGAAGATGTCTTTAAGGATCCATATCTCTCCCAGCAGATATACATTATTATCACTGGAATGTGGCCTTCAGTCTTGAAACAGTTAAAAGAGTTCTATGGTCACAAAAGAAGAGATTTCTTCAGAATTATCTCCCGCCTCACATTTGCTCTTAGGCAAGCAGTTTAAAAAAGCCCAGTGATTGAGCCAGTGATCCAATTTGAAATGCAGAAATGATTAGAGCTGCTTGCCTCATTTCATATCGAAATTCTCTGATTTATGACAGGGCTGCAGCCAAGATCTATCTCCAAAGGGAATTAGTGTGCAAGTTTGCATATTTTTGTTATTTAGGTTTCTGATAGCAGCTTCTAGCTAGAAATACTCAACTAGGAGGTGGTGGCAATGCTGGGTTTTTCAGCCACTGGAGCACAAAAAGATAAGAGCCTTATGTTTAGGACATTTAGAACCCTTGACCATCTTCCTGTGCTGTATTTTTTAAAAATAAAAAACCAGATTGCGGAAATACAAGAATCCAATGGAATGGTTAATTGTAGCTGTGAAGAAGGGAATTACCCAAATTCTGTCTCCATGTTTTAACTAGTAGAATTTTAATGAGGCATAAAACTTCAATCATGCAACTGACCTATGGGGCAGAGTATAGAACATATAATGAAACAGAAATAGAATTCTGAAAAAAAATTATTACCTTATCTGGCATTTACATGAAGTGTTAACAGGAAATTATGCAGTAGTTATAAATGAAAAAAATATGGGATTTAATGTACTTATTAATAAAGATTTGTTACATACATGATACCAGTGTCCCAAATCTGCTGTCCGCAGCTGTTCCCAATTTCTTTCGTGTCTCTTCTCAAATGCATTTAGTGTCTTATTCTTAACGAAACTAAGACCAATTTTCCTTTAATACTAGTTTCTAAGACCCATGGAAACATCTTTGTGGAGGAATTGAGTATTGCAGAATTTTCCCTTTTCCAGCAGTATCCAGACATCAGTGAAACTGGCAAAGTTCTAATTATGACTGCATGAAATACTTTATTTGGAATTTGTAGATCCTCACTAGGCAATGGTAAAGGTCATGGATGTAAAGACAGACCGTGGTCTCTGGTCCTTACATCCATCCATTAGATAGAAATATAAGTAATTGCTAAATTATATACATACCACAGTGAGCATAAAGATTACACTGAATCTTTGTTACTTCAGTCATTTTACAGTATTATGCAGAGTTGTTGAATCTCAAGAGTGATCCTACACACTGGTGCTACCAAAATGCAACTGTGCAGTACGTCCAACTTAACTCCACAGAAACAGAAGCTTCAGCATTCTATTCTATGAGAAAATAAATGCTCCACTTTCACAGTGCAAAATCTCAATGGTCACATGGATAAATTCCCTTTGTTGAAGGGAACAGGCTCTTCTGGAAATGTGGGGCTCATTTTAAGCTTGTAAGGCAGTAGTACCTTTAATGGTCTGAATCACAGCAAAGTAAAACAAGAGAAAGAAACATGTACAGTTCTCATTAACAAACAGCTATGGCAACAAAAGGGAAAATGTTTATAAGAGCCTTTTGAATAAATAATGTGTTTCTTAGAAGTTCATTAATCTCATTAAATTCAGTCAGGACCAATATTTTAATCTTTTGTTTGTCTCAAAATTTCAGTACAAAGATTCAAGAAAGCTGCAGTGGAAAAACCTGAATTATTATTTCAAATCATAATTCCTCAAATATTTCCATGTCCATTTGTCCTGTTTCATTTCAATCTAATATTTTCATGTCAACATTGCTTCTTGTGATGCATGTTTGGGTACATTATGCAATTACTTAATTGACCTACTTTCTGAGAAAGGCTATGACTATGATCAGATTACTGACCTTCACATAATGCAATGATACTGCACCTAAAACAGTACTGACAGTCTTCTGAACTCCCTCATACCCTCTGACATGCAAGTGAAATGAAAATTTATGTAGCAAATTAGTATTTTTGTAATGACCTTTTAATAACTCCACATCATGGAGTAATCATTGCATAGTGTGTGAGTTAAGAACAGAATGTAAAGAAAGTATTGTTCCAACAAAAGTCATTCACTTTTGTTGCAACATAAATTGCTGACTTGCTCTTGCAACACATGAATTCTATTTTGTAGGTGATGTGAAGAATATATACAACTTACATAACAAAAGCGGCATTCTGTGCAAGGTGAATATCACAAGTCAGTTCTGCTCTGGTTCTTGTTACTTACAATCCTGTAATAAAACTTACTGCAATAATCTTACTGAAATAATAATGTAGTTTGGGCTGTGGTGCTCAAAATGTCCATAAGATAAAGTACATTATTTTGTTGTTTTCAGTCCTACTTCCATCCCATGCTATCACTGCAATATGAGAAATAAAAAACGTATTTTCCAAAATTTCAAAGGAGATCCAGCTCTTCAGCAATTCCTTTCCTCTTTTCCACATGTACCTTTTGTTAATGGTATCCTCCTGACTCCCCTCCCACAAGTGGAGAGTACCACTAGTATGTCAATCTTTTCTTTCTCTGTGGCTACGATGCCCACGTGTCTTTAATAATACTTCAGGTGATCCTTTACAAATAATTACCTTCTTTTTTCTAGAAAAATGTTGTTCAAACAAGCCATTATGTTATGTTTGTTTACTTTTATGCTCTTACCCAGCAATAACACTGTTTAGTGCAGCTTAGAAGAATAAAAACCTAACCAATAAAACAGTGAACAATTGATGCACAACATACAAAGCAGCTACAGTTAACCTAGGTAAGTTTAACCTGAATAGGACATCATTGCATAGATGAGGCTTCAGTAGCAATAGAATAATGTGCAATGGAAGAGTCCTGAATTTTTCTCAGATTCTTGTTGTTCTGTTCAATAACACTTTATCTGAATACCTCTCTAGACCTCCACAGCATCTGCTGTTCTTGGGAAACAGTTTTTCCCAGAGATAAGTGTGTTACTCAAAAACATTATACAGCAAAGCTTTGCAGGGAGAGTGCTGTATTCTTGCACCATTCTTGCTAATTAATTCCTACAGGACTTGCTCCTGGCCTAACGATTTTTGAAGCCAACAACATGAGGAGCTTCCTTTGGCAGCTCCCAAGAAAAGACACAATACTCTAGGAACACTATGTAAGCAGGGAGAAAGAGGAAAGACAATAAGGGTTACAAGACTATAAAGAAAAAGAGTGACTACAAATTATGGCTGGTGTAAGTCACATTAAAAACGTGGACTAAGTTCAACTACTTTAAAAATCGAGAGGTTTAACTATTGACTCCACTAAGAAATTAATCACATCCAGACTCTGATTCCATTTCAGTGAATGCATTTTTAGTATAAAAAACATCTCTCTCTCTCTCTCTCTCTCTCTCTCTCTCTCTCTCTGTGTGTGTGTGTGTGTGAGAGAGAGAGAGAGAGAGAGAGAGAGAGAGAGAGAGAATAATGAGGCATGGGAGAGAGAACCAGTTTTCAAGCACACACTTGCCTCTTGTCTATCTCATTAAAATAAATTAGCTACTGGATAAAAGAGACAAAGTAGGTAATGTGACATCTTCAGCTGAGCCAACTGCTAAATGCTGAAAGAGACCACAAACCCTCTACTACAAAAAGTATTTTCTCTAAACAGAAAGTAAAAACAGCTAAATGCCAAACTGAGTCATTACTGACCAGTATTCTGATCCTAAAGCAGCTTTTGGATATTACACTAAATCTCAAAATGTGGATGGATGAGAGACTTGTCCATCAGCTTCTTTGTGGTTCCAATCTCCCAAATGGGAAGGTCCTCTCCTGCATTGAGATGCTGGAGCATCAGTTGCAGGAACACTTAACACATCTCACCAGAAGTACAAAACTGCTGAATAAGTGCATCGTACTTGCCTATTTGCCCACTTCAGTGCAACATGCAGTGTCACCCTCATTACTGAAACAGTATGCTAAGGAATGTAATTTAAGGCATGCAACTCCCTCAGTGTCTATCCTCCTTCTGTATGCTTGGTTTTATTTATAACAACTTTGTAAAATGCATGATGGGTAATTATTGGTGGAGGGGGGAGAGTAGGGAGGAAAGTAGATAGAGAATGAGTTTTAATTTCATAGAACTGACCAAGAAAGATAATGAAGTACTTTCAGAACTCTTTGTATGAAGCACAAGAGAAACCCCCCTGAGCTTTATTACTTCTAGCAACCAATTACTACACTAAAAAGTTTTCCCAATTATGAATTACACTAACGCAGACTGCGCAGACTCAACTTGGCTATGTATATTAGAAACCCAGCATCCAAATAATTAATGAGAAAACACTGCATGTGTTCAGACCTTCTGTTAATTGATTAAACGAGTCTGTCTAAATCTGATTATAATCGCGCTATGTCAGTCTGACTGTGTGTGTATGTACGCTTTTCTCCTCTTTACATACATATTTATTTTCCAAAACCGAAGCAAAAGATAAAGCTGCTCTAATAGCTAACCTCTCAGAGCGAATGCTGCAGAGTTCCATGAAAATGAATTAGCAGCTGTTTAATGTCTCAGTTCTTTCCTAATCCATCACCTGCCTTCATGAGATGCAAAATGTTTTTGACATTTGTGCATTTTTTGCTGCTTATTGTAGTTAACAAATGTTCGATAGTTTTCCTGTGGTTTCTTAGTAAAACACACAAAACTGCCATGCACTTGTCAGGTTGTTTTTTTTTTTTAAGGAGGCCACAGTGTTCCCTAAGGGTTGTGAGAGAAGTTCATCCCATTGAACTGGTCAGCAAGATATCATTAGCTTGTTGTGTACATGAAATCCAGGGGTTAGAGCTCCAAGCGTCACAAGCCAGTTTCTTTACCTCCTTGAGCTGATCAGAGGATCAGAGTATCAAGGAAGGATTAGCACTGACTTGGGATTTGTGTGATTGGTTAATTTATTGCGGCGATGGCAGGCCTTTCATCTATGGCAACATTTAATCAGCACGGCCATGGAGGCTATTACGGGTTAGCTCTTTTCTCAAGTCAGCCAGGGATGCACCATCAGCCCTATCACAATTCCCCTGAAATTTCCAAATTATCTGGAACAGGCTTTAGCCTCACAGTAATAAAAATTAGAAGAGATTCCTGATAGCAGTGGTGGAAAAGCTTTCACTTGCACAGGGCAAATTATAAATAGTATGAACGTGCACTTAAAAAAAATATTCTCCACCTCTTAAGAGATGTGCAGGACTTATCACCTCTGCTCTGATCCAAATCCTTGTGGTTGAAAATTTATATTAGATTTTATCAGAGAGGCCTAAGTCTAGAAAAATCAATGAAGGTTATCTTTTATGTTGCAGGAACTTGTGGAAATATTGATTTTCATTTTATAGTGAATTTGGAGCATGAGTTGGTAATCACTGCTGAGCTGACTACAATGTTTGCCTACTGTATCTTTTACTGAGTTTTTGCTCAAGTATTTAAGATCGTATATTCCTGTTGATTTTTTTAGTGGGTAGGTTGAAATCAGATGTCCCTTAAACATAAATTTGTACACTCATTGCTATAAAATGTAAACCTTCCTTTTAGCAAATTATTTGCTGGTGTTGGGTGGTGTTATTTTCTGTATTTAATGTGCTCACAGCAAGCACACAAGTCTTCCAGGTTTTATTTTTCTGCATGAATATAGGTCTCTTGGTATTATCCCTATAACTGCAGGACATTGGATGAAACTCAGAAGTGCTTAGAAATGGAATAACAAAGGAGACAGACAACTTTGGCTCTATCTTTCACTCCCTTATACTAGTAAAATGCCCAGCATTGTGACAGTATGTATGTATATTCAGAGGCAGTTGGTCTGAGCTGGGGGTGTTGCATCCCTGAATCTTTGTCAGTGACAAAGAAAGGGAGAGATTTAGCCCATACTGCAAAAGTGTCCACAAGTGCAGCACTTTGTTCCTTTCCTGTGCTTGCAAAAATGAGCGGCAGCCATCAATTGATGCTGGGGTAGTCGAGTGCTGAACACCACTGGGCTGTGTGGCTAAATCCATTCCTTGGCACTGGTGACCCCAGTCATTAGTATCAAGTCAGCTTGTATCTGCATAAAGCCTTGCCTTGGATTCTGTTTCTTGGCCACACCAAAGTATAACAGGCTTTAGAAGAATAGAATAGGTTGGTGGGAATTGCTTTTATATAGATAGACAACCCTGTATTCATAGCAGAGGAAAATCATTGATACTATATTGAAAGAAACAGTAGTTTATAAGTTTATCATTCATTGGTGATTGCACTACTTTGAATGGATGAATAAGACAGAAGACCTGGCAAAACGTTTAGCATTGATTGTTTTATACATTTTGGGTAGCTTTACCAAGTCAGTCAGATATAATTTACAGGCTCTCCTCTTATGGTCACTGTTTTTACTGTCTTTATATAATTTTATAATACGTCATGGATATATTTTGAAAGTCCTTTGAAGGTTGTTTCTGTCTTATATATAGATAAGGGGGTGAGAACACCTCAGTGTCAGCAAATATTTTCATGGAGGTTTTAAAGAAATTCAGTCTAAGTTGTGTTTTCCTAGTGATGAGCTCTGTGTTATTCTTTTTAAAAAACCAAACCAACAGTGTGAATATTAGCATGGCAGGATATGCTCTGCTATGTGACCTAACAGGGAATTAGAATCTGAACATGGAAAGCTGCCTTAACCAAGTCATAACACCAGTCCATCTAAATCACTATGATCTCCACTGACTGGCAGTGGCTTTTGCAGTTTCAGACAATAATCTTTTCCAACCTTATCTGAAGATGCCGTGGATTGAATCTGGGACCTTTTGCATGTAAACATGGATGTGCTCTGCCACTGAGCTACATCCCTTCCTCTATTTCCCCTGGCTACAGAAATCACATATCTTTATAAAGAAACCCATTCACTATCCTATGTTTAAAGGTTAAAACAAGACAAAACATTCAGCAGCATTTCTTTACAAGTCTATAAATTATGGACAGTAGAGCTAATGGCACCAGCAACTATATAATTGGATCATTAAAGAATTTCCTCCCCAGCCCTTTGACTGGGGAACATAGGGATTTAACCTGGGGCATTCTATGTGTGGAGCAATTGTTTCACTACATAAGAACCTAAGAAGAGCCTTAATAGATCAGACTAAGTATCCATGGAGTTCAGCATCCCGTTTACTATTGTGGCCAACAATATACCTTTGTCCAGAAGCAGGACAGCAACTGGAATTCAGAAGCATAGTGCCTCTGATCCAGGATGTAGCGTATATGACTAGTTGCAGTTGATAGCTCTTTCTTCCATGAATTTGTCTAATCCCCTAAATAGGCAGCTCAAGGTGCATCACTACACCCTTGCATTGAACCATATTTGTAGTTTATTGCCCATTCCTCTAGTTTGGAGACAGTCTTTTGGAGCTGTTCACAATCCCTTTTGGTTTTTATCACCCTGGGCAATTTGATGTCATCAGTAAACTTGGACACACCACTTTTCATTCTAACTCCAGATCATTTATGAACGAGCTAAAAAGCACTGGCCCTTATGTGATGTTCTTGAGGTACCCAACTTGGTATATGTCTACCTGATTAGAAGTATTAATTCATTCCCACTCTGTTTCCTGTTTTTTGATCGGTACCAATCAGTAGGGGTATATCTTCTCTTATCCCATGTCTATGTTTAGTCAGGAACTTTTAGTGAGGGGATCAAAGCTTTCTAAAACTCCAAGTAATCAGTGCCAGGAATGGATCAGCCTTGTCCACATGCTTGCTGACAATCCCATTGAACTCTAAAGGTTAGTGACAAAGAACTTACCTTTGCACTAGCTTTGCTGGTTCCTTTTCAACAAGATTTGTTCCTAGTGATGCAGGAATTGCAGGAGCTTATCATGGAAACCCCCATAGTAATGCCCCAAGAAGAGTCCATAACTGAAGGCATCTATGTTGATCCAATAGATAGATGTAGATATAAAATGTTTGTCTTGATGCACACACAAACAACAGTACATATAACAATACCAGATTCATTAAGACAAACATGACTGCGATGCTATGCATAGTTTCCTGGAAGTAAGCGCCGTTGAAAGCAGGTGCTTATTTCTGACTGCATCTGGTTCAGCTTCTGAGTAAATTGAGCTTTAACAAAAGATCTTCGGTCAGCTTAAATGGAACCTTTAGATTTTAATTAGAAATGCAAACATTGTGGCAAAGAAGTGTTACCATTAAAACTGCTAGTGGGAAGTAGGGACCTAGCGATGGAGGAGAAATTAAAGTAAGTATGCATTTAAAGGCAAACCTGCTTAATTTGCACTTTCTGAAACAGTACACTAACTGAAACACAGACATTTTTCAAAATTTGCTGGGACTTCAAAGCACCTTGCAAAGCTCCTGTTAAAACAAAGTTTTCGCCCATTTCATTTTAGCAAGGGATTCATTGGCATCAAAAACTCTGCTAAAATGGAGGGGTGTGTGTGTGGAAATCATTTTTTTCAGCAGGGGATTCTAAGTTATTTATTTGTTAAAGTTATATGTCACCCTTCGTCTGAGGATCATAGTATAAAAAACACAAAAATACAACTTTTGATGTAGCTGATGGGCTTCCCATAAGAATTCCACTAGTGAGTAGGAGTTTAATCATGCTCAGTTTCACAGGATTCCAGGCAAGGCTGTTCCTGATTCAGGAAGGAGTTTGCATCAGAATTGTCTGCTACAATAAAGCCCCCTCCCCTTTATTTGGCTTACTGTGGTTTGGCTTACTCTTATGTGCAAACTGGGTCAATACAAGGATGTGGATGAAATGGATAATGGCACTTAGCGCTTTGTTGAATCACTAACTCACTCTCACACACAAGCGCACACACATTTTCTTATTCTGTTCAGGATGTTTTCAGGAGCACCAGCAACTTCAGAATAACAAAATATGTTGACTGGAAGATTTGGGTTGTCATATATTTTAAAAGAAAATGGCAAAATACTGTTTCAAAAATACAGTGGAAAGTCTAAGTAGCATACTTAGTTACATCCTATATCTGGCAAAATTTGGCCGAAAAATTGTGTACGTGCTCAATGTGTTGGCCAGGCAATAAGACTATTTTGGAACTACTCCTGGGAAATCAGCCAAAGCTGATAAATAAGCTTGATGTTTGGGAAGCCTCTAGGACTGTCTGATCTAGTGATCATAATATTATTAAACATGAAATGTACTACTAGAGAAAATAATGTGTTTGCTTTTTAAAAACAATCCCTCTATATAGGATTCAGGAGAGATGTGTACCCACTATTGAAAATGCAGGCTTTATGGACAATCAGCTACAGAGAAGTACAAATTGGTTTTTTTTATTTTTTAAAAATGTGCAGGAATGTTTCATGTATTCTACACACAATCTAAATTTTGTTGTTGCTATTTGACATGAGCAAGTAGTCCAGACTCATTTATTTTTATCTTACAAAGCAAGGTGACATCAATGAAAATGGTCACAGGCGATTTTTTAATGCAACATAAAAAGAAGAAGGGGGTCGGTAGGCCATCATCTGGGGCTGTCCAAACACACCAATTGGGGTGTTTTAATGTATATCATTTATTTTGCAGGTGGAACATTATATCATCATAGGGTATGGGCTGAGACCTGAATGAGCATAGAAGGGATGAGGGTTTGGAGAAACATTTGTGTGTGTGTGTGGGTAGGAAAGCAAGAAGTATTTGAATTCATCTCCAGTTTGGATTAAAATCCAAGCCAGAAAGGAAGTTGGGGTATGTAATGTTCACCTTGTATTCAAGATGAGCATAGTGAATCATGAGACCTGGATGCTTGAGCCAGGATATACGAGTCTCTGGACACATCCCTCCAAAGGTTTCCTCTGGATTTGCTGCTGCTCATTTGTGCAAGTTTTCCCCCAGCATCTTCATGATGTTCTCTTCATCCAAATGGCTGCCCACAATTCCCCCAACATCATTTAGTCTGATAAGGAAAATTAATCCAAATGCAAATTGCTCCCTGCACAATCATGGCTGCACAAAATGACATTGCTATGTTAGGTGATTCTTTAGGTGCATGGCGGTGCCCGTGGGCGTTTTCTCTTGCCACCTCCCCCTACATGTTCCTGTTCCTTGTAGCTGCCAAAACAATGTTTGTTTTCCAAGTGTACCTAATTCCAATTGCTGCATGCTCAGGCCACATTTGCAGATCATAAATTAACCTTGTACATTCTTGTTTTATTTTAACACAGGTTTTGCACAAGAATGCTCGTGCAAAACCTGTGTGTGTGTGTGTGTGTGTGTGTGGTGCCACACCAACCCACAATCTCTGCTGAGCGGTGCACAAGATTCCAGGGGGTTTCAGGCACTCACCCAGGGTTATGTTTCCAATGGGAGTTCAGAAAAGGCAGAGGACAGGCACTATTGGATTAGGAAAAAACGTAATCACTCATCTTTGGCCACTCTTGTGCCAATGTGCACATGGAAAAATTAGATCTGACTTACCAGATGTGTGATAACAACCCAGTATGCACACAGGCTCAGTGACATCATTAGGTCCAATGTGGATTTGTGTTTACCAAACCTGATGCAATGACCTTGATGTGATTCTAAAATATATCTCCTTGATAGCTTTAGTCAGGAGAGAATTAATGCTCTCATATCCTCCTTGTGGGTTTCCAATAGGCATGCATTGGCCCATGTGGGAAATGGGATTCTGGACTAGATTGGCCTTTTCCAGCAGGATCATTCCTGGTTCTTAAGAAACTCCGTTCAAATGTGTGAAATAATAACACAGGGGACAATTATCTGAGTTAAGACAATCATTTGCACTTTAAAGAATAATCCATGGTATAGCTGAATATATTGAAAAGCACAATTTTCTCATGCCCTGGGTATTAATAACCACTATAGTCCTCAAGAAAGTGAACTAAGGTTTACTTTGCCCCATTAAGGGTTTGTTTCTTGCCTTATAATTCTGGTAAAGAGCCAGCAGGCATCCCATATAGAAAATTCCCACCAATCACAATTCTCTCCGGCTGAGATAGAATAACTAGAGCATAACTACTGAAAAGCAACAGAATTATGAATTTGTAGAGAGGGGAAAGGCGAAGATAAGTGCATGAAAGTCAGCTAACATTGGTACATGGGTGGTTACAGGAGAGAAAGGGTTAAGCAGATTTTCATTTTAGATAGTTACCGTGGCAACAATCGGTGAGCTCAGGCTGTATCTTTTCTATTTGTGGGAAATGTTTAGATTTACAGAGTAGCTTAACTTATTATATACCTGCCTTGATTGCTGGATAAAGCTTGCTGATTAAAAGCAGAATAAGATACATTTTTATAATAGTACTGAAGAGGAAAAATTCCATAAAACCACTGAGAGTCTTTGTCCAGAGTTCTGTTACGCTCTTTGAACACACTTTCTTTTGACAAAATGTAGCTCTAAACCTGAATTTTGTGTGGAAACTTTACAGCTACCCAGATCAAACATAACTCTAAGCCAAACCTTGTGAGGAAGATGTGAGTGGGCAGGTTTTCCTGAGAGGAGATTGCAGCCGCTGTCCTTTTCCCCTAGTCCTGCTGCTGCACAACCCAAAGCTTAGCATGTCATCTGAATTTGAGTCTGTTGTTTGTTCAGTTTGTGGGTCTTCTTTAAAAAGTCCAGCATCATACATTCACTTGCCTGAGGCAAGTGTCCTGGCCTTGGGCAAGAGCCCTACTTAGTTCCTCATCCTCTCTCTCAGTCAGAGATCCACATCCTGGATTGAATTTGGCAACTATAGTAGCCTACCTGACAGGGTCCTTCAGGCACCAGAGGGTTGAAACTGTTTGCTTCATGATGACAAATTATAGGCACCAAAATGACATTGTTCAACAGAATCTGTACTGTAGCTGCCTGCTGCTCATGGAAGTTAACTTCCACAGTGACTCAGTTCGTACATCATACTAAGACAAACCATGGCTTGCTACAAAAATGTGATTTTCTAGAAAGGAGACTATGACCACTTTGTGACCTCTTCTAGACCTGTAACTACTGTACTGCTATAAATTGAGCCATAGTTTGTCTTAGCATCCAAACCTGAGCTCAGGACTGGGAAAGGAGTGCAGCAGCCACAATATTCTCTCAGAGAACCTGCACACTCATACATATTTCTGTTTCTGAATGCTAGAGAACTCTGAGGAAGATAGAAAGAGCAGTATTGCACCAGATTTGAGAGAAGTAGCAGGCAGAATAAGCAAGTTGGTCGTGCTGCTTATTTGCCTTCCAGTGCTCAGGAATACAGCATGAGGTGTCTCTTCTTTCCTGAGTCATGGATCTGACCAAAGGCCTATAGTACAGCATTCTGTTTTCAAAGTAGGCAACCTGATGCCTATGGAAGCCCATAAGCAAGACATGTGTGGCATAGCAGTCTCCCATTTGAGACTAGTATTCATAGGTTGTTCATAGCCTTCATGACTAGTAATCAATGATACAATTAAATGGTTTAATTCCCCTTTCAAGTCATCTAAACTGGTAGCCATCACTACATCTTGTGGTGACAAATTCCATTATGTGATTTTCTCTTCAGTGGCATTAGCTACCCCTCCCAGTTTGGTGACATTTGCAGATTTGATGAGTGTCCCCTCAATTCCTTCTTCCATTGTTTATAAAGATGTTGAACAACAACAGGCCCAGTGCCCTGAGGCACCCCACTTGTCACTTTTTTCCAGGATGATGAGGAACCATTCATCTTTGGATTTGGTCAGTCAACCTGTTACAAACCCACCTAACAGTAACCTTGTCCAGTCCACATTTTACCAGCTTCTCTGCAAGAATTTCATGAGGAACTTTTTCAAAAGCCTTACTGAAATCAAGACACACTATGTCCACAGCATTCCCTTGATCCACCAAGCCACACACACCTGGCATGAGTTGTTTTTGAGAAACCCATGGTGGTTCTTAATAATCACAGCATCCTTTTCTAAGTGCTCACAGGCCAACGACTGTTTATCTATTCTATGACCTTTCCTAGTATCAAAGTCAAACGCACCAGTTAGTAGCTATGTGGGTCCTCGTTTTCTTTTTCTTTACCCTTTTTGGAATATGGGGATAATATTTGTCCACCTCCAGTCTGCTGGAACCTCACCTGTTCTTTAGCAATTCTCAAAGATTATAGACAGAGGCTCTGAGATTACATCTGCAAGCTCTTTTAGTACTCTTGGGTGCAGCTCATCAGGCCCCAGGGATCTGAATTCATTTAAAGTAGCTAGGTGTTCCCTTACCACTTCTTTTCCTGTCTTGGGCTTCAACTCTTGAAAGCATAAAGCATATGTCTGGGGCAGAATCTGGTACTTTGGAGCTGGGATTCTTCAAGTATTTGCTCTTGAAAATGGATTTAAGTTTGGACAAAGAGAAAGAAAAATAAAGAAATAGAATATTAATAGTGAGATTCGGCTTCTCTCTGCAAGCTTATTTTCGCTAGTTTTTAATCTGTGAGATCACCATCTGATGTTAGCTCTACATAGCAGAAACAGTAACACCGTTGCCTGAGTGCCAAGCCGCCCTCCATGACAATGCAGACCTGCTAGTTCTCTTTCAAGTTCTCTCCTGTTTGGATGTTATTACAAAGCATTGTGCTTTTAAAACAAATGAATCAAAATATGATGGACCTGCAGCTTCTGCTTGACACCCTCTCCGTAGAAAATAGAGGAAGCACGCAATGATGGTCTGTCTAGTTCCACTTCCATAATCCAGGACCCGAAGCAGGAAATTCAATATGACAGGGAACTAAGCATAAATTTTACTTCACAAAAATGAAATCTGATTTACTATGGAAAAGGTGTGTTCACGCTCGAGTTGTATAGCACCGGAAGACTCCTCAGAGCAGGAGGGGCAAGCAATGTGTAACACATCTCAGATCACTTATTCTCTATCCTAGCCAGTTTGATGGTGAAATGGGCAGAAGGAAACTTAGAGGAGTAAGCAGGAAACTTTGTGACATGAAAGGTGAGCCTGTTTTGAATACTTCTGGGAGTTACACGAGATAAAATAAGTTTACCTGCCTCTGAAAAGCCACTGTATTCTGTTTTGGACCTTTGCAAATACTTCTGCAAAATAGGCTTGTATAAAATCAGCCTGTTTTGCAAAAATATTCAGTGTTTGGGTGCTCACATAAATGAATTATGCCTTTAATGTATTATGTGCTAACTTTACTTACATCGGAATGCTTGAAATTTAAATAGAACGCATTTGTGAAGACTGCAAAATCTATGTACCACATGACAAATAGCTTCAAGCCTGTCCTGGAGGGACTGATACCTGGAGGGCAGTACTCAGTCTGTGTGGCAGGTTCAGGGCTCTCTTGAGCAATGGCTGCCAATTAGTGCCAAGCAATAGGTAGTATTCTTTTTTTTGCAGCAGGTAGCGGCTGTAATTCTCCAGGGCTCCAGAGGCTCGATTACAGAAGTAAGGAAAGAAAATAAGTAGTGCAGTTTTCCCACTCTCTCAATGGGTGACCTGATCTTTTTATGTGGTGGCTACCAAGCCCTCAAACATTCGCTTTATTGAAGCACATGCATATTGTGGCAAAGGATGTGGGGCAGCCATAAGGAGAAAGATTCCATTCCCCAAGAGTTCCCAACATGTAGGTAGGAGCTATGTGAAACCAATAACTGGTTCTACAGAAAAGGCAACACTATGGATGCTGTGCTAGAAGGAGACACTTTTGAACGATGGAGTTTTCACCAGTGCCATTTGTACCCCAGATAAAGTCATCCTGGATAACGAAACAGAAGACGCATTTATGGCAAGGTGTGATTGCTGGCATATTTTTCCCAGTGTAGCGGCGTAGAGCCATCCTCCTTACATCGTCACCACTTCATATTACCTGGAGGAGTCTGGGGTGGAGTAGGGCAGCAGCAAGGGCAAAACACACCGGCAAAAGCACTGGCTTGGCTGACCCACTGCATCCCATAACCAGAAAGCTGAAGCAAAGTCAGCGTCCAGTAGGCGATTTTGCCCTTTCACACCAGCCTGGATTTTAACTCCTTTCAGCTGAAACTCTGTGGTAATATAGCAGCTAAAGCTCTGTCCTGTGACATATCAGACGGGCGCTGTCTCTATTGTCTTTAGTACCTTTTCAGTGAAGATTTTTATTCCAGTCTATATCTGATTGGGATTTGAAATTGTTTTTATATGCGGTATTACTGTTTATGTTTTTATTGATCTGTCTCTTCAAGATGCTTCATAGGAAATAAAGAAAGCAAGGAAGCAGTGATTCGTAACCAGGGTTCAAGACACCTGATGGGAAGGTTGTAATATGGAATTGGGGATGGGGGTGTCAATCACAATAAAGTACCTTCGGGTTGCAGAACTCAGTTTGCTTTGTCACAGAAACAAGCTATAAATATATTTTAATAGCAAAACACACTTCACTTTTTACAGGGGTCTAGCTAGTACTTATTGTGACTTCATTTAAATTAATTGTCCATCTGCAGACATAATTGAAACAGAATCAAGCCTGAACTACCATCTTTCCTATTTTCCTGCATGATTGCAAGGAGATTGGGTGCATCTGATTCTGCTTTTAAACTAACTCTGGTGGGACGCATGATGTGCTCTTTCTGGGGTAGGTTGTCCACCTTTGGTTCTCACCCTGCAGTCAACTCTCACCCATGGCTCCTAGAAGCTGTCACAACAGTGGCCACACCCTGGGAAATGGCTTTGACTGGCTGGATAAACTGGGAAAGAGTGTTAGACATGGATCTGGGAGACCTGGTTTCTAGAGCTTTTCCTCATGAAGTTCACTGAGTGGCCTTGGGCCAAATGCCATTTTACTTTTCAGTTTCTGTATTGTCAAAGTGATTGTGGGAGTGCTTCACCTTCATTATACATCTTCAGGTGCCAGGCCATAATGCTCCCCCAGGTCTTGGGCTGATTGACCTCCAATACCCATTTAAATGTGTTGTGGGAGGGGTTTGTTTTTTCTTATTTTTACTATTCTTACTATGTATTTTGTGGACTTTTATTGTAATTTTATGTTGTGAACCACACTGAGATCTGCAGATGAAAAGCAGTATACAAAATTTATTATAATGATTATGATTTCTGCATCTTAACAATATTGTACAGCTGGGTTTTTATGTTTTGTAGACTGCTTACAAGCCATATTGGCATTAAGTGATATAAAACTAACAACAACAACAACAACAACAACAACAACATGCTGCCTTGTGCTTCAGGTTTGAAAGGGTGTGTGTGTGTTCACTTATAGTTCCTATCAACTTCCTTGCATACTGGCAAAGTTTTAAAAATAACATGGAAGCATGCATACTCAAAAGCTAATCTCTGAGTGCATGATACCTGAAAATAATTTAGTAGTCTGTCTTTGTCAGAACACAACCATACTTTAAGGGCTGTTTTAAACAAGATGGTTTTGTACTTGGATATGATATAAATGCCATGTGTCAAATCTGAATTGTCTATGCATGCATTTTAGCTGTTTCTCCAAAATATATGAAGTAGTGATTAGGGGGAAACAACAGCACCTTAGTATATACAGTCATACCTGGGGTTGTGAACGTGATCCATGCGGGAGGCACGTTCACAACCCACAGCGTTCGCAGCCTGAAGTGCTGTGTCTGTGCGTGCGCGTGACGCAATCCAGTGCTTCTACGTATGTGCGGGCGCCGAAACCCGGAAGCAACCCGTTCCAGTACTTCTGGGTTTGGCGTGGTCCGCAACCTGAAAACATGCAACCCGCAGCATTCGTAACCCGAGGTATGACTGTATGCATGTTAAAGAGATAAGTGGTTAAAAACACATGTGCAAGGTAACACAAAGAAAGCCTTGCTTTCCATAGTGGCCAACCAGGAGGCTTGCCTGGCGCCTTCATTACATACCTGCAGGTGCCAGGGAAAGAGGTTTCTCTTCAACTAGGCATTGGGCTGATTAACATTCAGTGGTGTTTTAAATGTGTCTGTGAGAGTGGGGTTATTGCTTGGTTTTTGTTTTATTTTGTATTTTGTGTTTTTATGTAGTGAACCTCTCTGTGAACCTCGGATGAAGTGTGGTATAAAAGAGGGATTAACTATAACGACTATTGTGGGAACTGCAGCTCTGTGGTGGGAATGGAGTCTCTGAATATCTCTCAGCACCCTTAACAAACTACAATTCCCATGATCTTTTGGGGGAAGCAATGGCTGTTTAAAGTGGTATAATACTGCTTTAAACATGTAGGGCAGATGTGGCTTTAGTGTTTTCTTACACGTGAGGAAATGGAGCCCTAGAAATGGCCCCCCAATTGTCAGTCGTTTATCAGTCTAGGCTCCAGCTTACAATATTTTTCAAAAGTTTAGATGCTAGTAACTGTTTTTTGGGATAATTTATTTTAAAGTTGTTTTTAGGGGCACAATAAGTCAGTTTTTAAAGTGATTCCTTGGGCCAGTCCCCTTGGGTTTGCATCATCTAAAAAGACTTTTTTATCCTCTTGCCCCAGTATAACCCCCCAACAAATGAATATATAATATTCTCACTTAATTATGTCTGTATTCTAATACACATGTGAGAGAGAAAATAGGATTTTGCCATATTATCATATATTAAATCAGTGTTAAAATGCAGGCATATGCAAACAGCCTTATATTCCATAGCCACACACTTGATACAGTGCATTGGAAGGTCAGGGTATTTAACCGAGTATACTCCCCTTGAGACGCAACAGATTTGCAGATATATAGCCTAATCCAAAGTACACATTCTGTAAGTCTTAGAAGATCAGGCTTGAGCATTAATTCTCTGAGGAACTGCTGCAGGGTTGTGTGGTCCTTTCATCCAAATTCTAATGATTCCTTGGCTGTGTTTAAATGCCATGTTAAACCATAGTTAGTATGGTTAGTATCTATGGTTTAACAGGAGCAGGCAGCTTGCTGGTGCTCCTCCCTTCCTTTCTGTGGCACTGTGCTTGCAACTGGCTTGTTGTGTCGTCCAAACCCAAATTTGCAGTTTCTTTTCCCCAAACCACAATGAGTAAGACCATAACGAACCTTGGCTACTG
Source organism: Podarcis gaigeae (assembly GCF_964106915.1). Classification (NCBI taxonomy): domain Eukaryota; kingdom Metazoa; phylum Chordata; class Lepidosauria; order Squamata; family Lacertidae; genus Podarcis; species Podarcis gaigeae. The sequence continues at coordinate 21,714,229 of NC_139683.1, read as the reverse complement.
TTTGTGCCTTGTTTAGAGAGAAACAAACCACAAGCCTTGATTTGTCATATCAGCTAAACCTGAACTCATGGTTTGTTTGTTTGTTTGTTTGTTTGTTTGTTTGTTTGTTTGTTTAATGCAGCACATCTGGGAGTGAGGGAGGTGCAATGCATTAATTATAAACTATAAGCGTTAACTATGGTTTAAGATGGGACACGGGTCATGCTGTGGGACACGGGTGGCGCTGTGGGTTAAACCCCAGAGCCTAGGACTTGCTGATCAGAAGGTCGGCTGTTCGAATCCCCGCGACGGGGTGAGCTCCCGTTGCTCGGTCCCTGCTCCTGCCAACCTAGCAGTTCGAAAGCATGTCAAAGTGCAAGTAGATAAATAGGTACCGCTCCGGCGGGAAGGTAAACGGCCTTTCCATGCGCTGCTCTGGTCTGCCAGAAGCGGCTTAGTCATGCTGGGCAAATGACCCGGAAGCTGTACGCCGGCTCCCTCGGCCAATAAAGCGAGATGAGCACTGCAACCCCAGAGTCGGCCATGACTGGACCTAATGGTCAGGGGTCCCTTTACCTTTACCTTTATGGTTTAAGATGATTTGCAAATATCTGTTTTTTTAATCAGTTTATATTCTCCCCCTCCCCTCCTTATTTTTAAAAGCCATTTTAAATGGGTTCCTTTCCTCCTCTTCTCCCTCATTTTAAAATCGGGTTGAAATAGATTTCTTTGTTCTCAGATTTTAGATCCATGCAGATGATCATATTACACTAGGAGAAGCTTTCACATTTTGGAACGCTTCAGTCATTTAATTATCTAGCCACATTTTAAGGAGGGGTTTAGGGTGGGTCAACACATGCAGCAGAATGTGGTGGGGATCGGATGCTAGAATGGACTGTGTCACTTCCAACTGCAGGTTGCATATGCAGCTCTGCCATGCTGTGTACTACATGGGCATGTAAGAAACTCCCTGCAAGGAGAAAACTTTTTATTGGATTGTATTATTTACTGAGTTTTATTGTTATGCTAGGAGCTACCAACTCTGTTATATTTCTTGCCAACACCTCAAAAAACCCCACCCCACCAAAAAACCCATGTCTTCCTTTACACCTCAGCCAACTCCCCATCCCCTACACAGCTCCTTCATCCCTCTCCCCTCACAGCTCACCCCAGTCCCAAGATCTCACTTCTCCTGCCTCTCACAGAGAAGATTGTCACCACTAACAGAAGGAAGTATGCATTTTGAAATTCCTTCTTTTGGACTTCCGGGTCAGCGCCATCCGCAAATGGCGGAGTTCCTCCGACCGGAGGAACGGGCTCCGTGGAAACTGGGTCCTCCCGTTGCGGCGAAGACGGGGACCCGCTAGAATTCCCACATGGAGAAGCCTGGGAACGTGGGGTTCGGCTGAGCACCAAGAGCGCCTCCCCTACTCACGAGGAAACCCCCCTTTTCGGGGCTCCGAAGCGAAGTGGGGTGAGCAGCGCAGTGCTGCAAACTGATTGCTACTTTCACGGAGGGAAGCCGCACAGCCATCGCCGGAGAGCGCTGACTTTTTCCTGATGACAATTGGACTCTAAAACAAGTACCCGTGAGTAAAAAACGGAAAATTGGATCGAAAAACCTGCTAAATTTGTGAATTAGGCAGCGAGCGGGAAGGTTTAAACCTTAAAGTCCGCCTTCCGCTTTTTGTAAACAGACTGAAGCAAAGACCTTACAACCTAATAGCCTGGAAATCGTTTAAAAGTTGGAAATTTCTTGCATCCATAACTAACAAACCCCCCTGGGAAGCAGGAGAAAAGGGGGGGGGATCTGACTGTTTAATCCTGCAAAAAAAATAAAAAAAAAATCCTTCTGTTGAAAGCAGCAGTGGACGAAGGAGAGAATTACTTTCCCCCCTATATAGCAGTAGCAGGGGCTGCAGTGTATGTGACCAGGTCTCAAGCACACATGAGATACAAGTAGGTAATAGCACGTGTAGTTAAAATGCTCATCTGTATCCATCCATAGTCAGTAGCAGTTCCCATAGTTAGTAGTAGCTTTTCTGGCTTTGATGCTAGAAAAATGCAACCTGTGCTGATGATAGAAGTAGTGCGACTCATGCAATACGTTGGCGATTAATATACACAGAATAATAAATTATACATTCTTTATCAACCTTCTGAGAAAAATACAAAACATTAAACAAAGCCACAGAGACTTGCGAACTACCCAACCTAAGATGAACTTATAATGCCTCGTTTCAATAGATTTTTCAAGTGCTTAACTCAGTCTTTTAGATAAGTTCATGAAGATACCAACAAAAGGTAAGTAAAGGTAGATAGATGTTAATGAAGTTGTAGACGACAGGGTGCCAGTGTTTTGCACCTGTTTCACCCTGGCAGCCCAAGTAATCAAGGGGCTGCTGTTCGCCCCCGATGGGGCCCTTTTACTGGGGCTTGCAGGTAGCACACTCCCAAAACAGTTTTCTGGGCTTCTTCAGTGGTCTAATCTCAAAGTCTTGATACGTATATTGATATTCAGTCTTATAGAGAATACTCTTTCCACCAGCTTCATTAACATCTATCTACAACTCCACTGGCATCTCTCGGTATTGTGAATAACACCGAACTTACCTTTCGTTGGTATCTTCATGAATTTAGCTAAAAGACTGAGTTAAGCATTTGAAAAATCTAATGAAACCAGACATTATAAGTTCATCTTAGGTTGGGTAGTTCGCAAGTCTCTGTGGCTTTGTTTAATGTTTTGTATTTTTCCTAGCTTTGATGGCTAAGTTCATGCTTCATCTTGGCCCAAATACTTGGAGATGATCAGGTTATTGGTACAAGGGCAAAATAGATAGGGAATAAGGCAGCCCTTGGTAAGGAGCAGGGAGTTGAGTGGGGTACTGGAAATCCTCATTGCCTGGTTTCTTAGCTTTCCTCGAACATCTAACATATTGCTGAATTTCTCCAGTGTTGCAAGAGCTGAAATATACAGCATGTAATAAGCATTTAAATAAAAAGCAGAGATTCTTGAGATGTGTATTTCTGTACAGATCCTGATTTTGCACTTCCATTGGCACTTCCATTTTGTACTTCCATAATATGGACTGCACAAAAACTCATGTGCATGCTGTCTTGCCCTTTGTTTGCATTAAAAGCATGGTTGAAAGCCACAGCCACTGGCAAGCTTTTGGAATTCTTAACATGTAAAACTATGTAGATTTGCAATTATAGTAGTGCAATTTGAATATATATGTTCATCTCCCTCCTTCCCTATCACTTTCCCTCTCTCTCTCTGAATTGCCTTTGTTATAAGCTTACGGATGTCTGTCAAGTGCAGAAACGACATGTCGCTTGTCAAGTGATCATCTCCTGGGGTAAACAGTTGGGCTTCTCTACTTGCAGGAAATCCCAGCTGTCATGTGGGATTCCATCTGTGAATATTCATTTTTATTTTCCGTTCAGTGCCTCACTCCCTACCCCCACCCCCTGGTAGTTTGGCAGCAAACTATTAAAGTATTACACATTCTCATGTGCTTTGTAGTAAATTATATTATTATTATTATTAACTTTAAAAATATATCCTCTTTTCAGACCACAGCCAAATGCAGGATCTTATGGTAGCTTCCCCTGGATGAGATGACAGGGATAGGGGGAAAGAAAAGAATGTGTTTGTCTCCATAGCAGGAGAGGAAAGGGGTGCAGTAAGAAACAGAAGACCAAAGGAAGAGGTTCTTGAAAAGAGGAATTTATTATATTAAGATTGCACACATATTTAAACCACACACTTCCTCAAGGGCAACGAGTATTCATGTGTGTTATTCTCTCCTATGTTGGAGTAAGCAAGACAGTCTCTGTTCTTGCTTTTATGTTGTTTATAGGGTTGATTTCCTTGTGATGGCAGCCATTTGGATGCAGTTTAAAATATGTACGTCTGTGCTGAGTTCCACTTTTAACCAGGTTGTCTTGTTTTCCAAAAGCAGGATTGGGCAACCTGTCCCCTTAAGGGTTGTGTGGGACCCTCGGCCTAATTTTATGTTGGTGGCAAGGAGAGAAAAATGGGGAGAGAGGGAGAGAGAGAGAACACACAAGAAAAGGCAGTGAAAGAAAGATATAGAAAATGTAATCTCCCCACCCACCTCTGGCTCCACTCACCTTGGTTTGTAGCACCCAACAGATTACCCCTGGGGGAATGTGGCTCTTAGCAGGCAAAAAGTTTCCCACCTCTGTCCTAAACCATAGTTTACACTAAGCACACTTTATCTGGCTTTGACTATAATGAGGAAGTGCAGTTAGCTGAAAATGGAATGAAACCTTTTGATTCTCACAGCCATGTCGCCCAGGTTCATTCTTGTGCTAAACTATTCTTTATGTTACATCCAGAAGCAGTAGCGGTGTTTGTGCTATGCCTCCTGTTTACTTCAGCTGCTGTAGGAATCTAAAATATCAAGCAATTTGAAACTACTGGGTAGAAGACTAGATACATTATGTCTTATAATACAGTTCTTCCTTGAATGCATTTTGTGGGGAACACTTTCAAAAAGCTTCACTTTTGACACATACTTTTTTTAGAGAGAGAGAGAGAGAAAGGAAACAAATAATAGCCTTTCCTTTTCCTGACTTTGTAACATTTTAAGGTGTCAAGTTATTTTTGGCATGTACCTTCTTTTTGGATCAGTACTTATTCAGCCAATATAGTAGCGTAGACTGCAGAATGCCCCCTTGCATGTTTTTAAACTTCCCTATGCAGAGGAAATTAGCATATCAGGGTGAAGAGTCCAGCTTAGTCTTCTTTGTGACATGCTATTTTTCATATGCAGAAATTTATTATTTTGTTAAAGGAAAATTCAGACATTCAACCTCTCCTGCTTGTGGAACTGTACAATCCGGAACACCTTTATTGCTTGATTATTCTGAATGTGTAACTGCTCAGATTTTAATCTGTCCTTGGAAGATGTAAACCACTGATGTTATAAATGTTTCTAAGCAATGCTATCTAAGATTACTTAATTATTAGGGATTCCTCTTAGGCTGGTAAAAAATTTTTTTCAAGCATTTTATTGGCTATTTTTGCCTCCATTAACCTCCTGACTTCTGTATAAACAGTACTTGAGGGTTACCTCACTTGTTTGTCCAGTTACTTGAAAGGTTAGCAAAAAGTGGATATCTGCTCGACCTCTCTTATCCTCATTAGCAGATTCTAATTGTTCCCAAAGACATCAACTTTTGCCCTTGTTTGCCCTTGTCAAATTGGACTCGTTGTGGTTTTTACAAAAGGAGGCTTGAAACTGAAATAGCACCCTCAGTTGAGAAATATTTAAGGGAATATTGTATAGAGCTACTAATAAATATTTATGTTACATGATGCGCCACCAATTCTGAATCACAGGGTTTGGGTACTATAGATGAAAATTCAGAAACGGTGTGCCTTGTTTGTTTTCCCTTGTGTGTATTTATTTCAGTTTCTATCTTTCCTCACCCCTGGGGCCTGGAAACAGTAATAATAATTTAACAAGGTACAGTACAATCAGCAGAATGAAACTCAAATTAATGCAATATTATATTAAAATATCTAAATCATAGATTTAGAATTGTTGGAAAGAACCCTGAGGATCATCTAGTCCATCCTGCAGCAATGTGCAGGAATGTGCAGCAGTCCCATACAGTGATTGAACCTGCAACCTTGGTGTTATCAACCCCATGCTCTAACCAACTGAACTATCCAGACCCTATATATTTGAACACTTCCCATTAAAAGCCTCTTTCACAACTGGAAACTCTTCAGTCTTTTTTTTTTTTTTTGGAAACTCTTCAGTCTTTTGTGGAAAATGTACTCGTTTCTGATTTTGACAAACCTTTAGCTCTTTCCAACATAATAATTATGCTTAAATATAACCCTTTTTGGCCTTGTCCGTTTGGGCCTTCAAAGCTGTTTACAACAAAATTACATTTTAGAATGCATCAGAAGATTATACTTGATGCAAACAATGGACCGGTTTACATGTAGCTATAAGCCATGGCTTAAGTGTTAAGTGTGGTCTTTCTGAACATCAAACTTCAGCCCGGAATACTATGTGTTGTTTGCTAGCAACAAACTACTAGGTGAAGCAATGATTTGTTGTTGGCTTATGAACCACGGCTTGTTTTAACTATGTTTTGGTGTTAAGTTCAAACCTAGCAGCCTTGGTTAACCATGCTGTGTTTCATCACCCTATCCCAAGCTACCAAAGCATTAACAGCCAGAAAACAAACCAAGCTTGGGCAAAACAAGCTGTGGTTTGTTTGCCCATTTGTGAGGTAAAACATAGCTTATGTGTGAATGCATTTGGATTGGTTTCCATAAGTATGACTAAATCACAAGAATCTATGTTAGATTTTAAAGGAATGATAGGAATACCAATAAGTTAAATATAGGTAATGTTCAAGTATATGCATGCCATAAAGTTGGCCAAGACAAAATGCAGCAGGCCCAAAATATTAACTGACTATTGCTAATATTGCAAGGAAATTCTTATTTGAAGAGGTGGATATACTAGTACTGTTGCTTTGCTTGAAAGTCAGAGCTAGTAATAAGGAAATCAGATTACTGAGATACCTTCCTAGCACGCTCATATGCTGTCTCTCTAACATTATGTTGGCTTTGGAGATATATATTATTGAGTAAAAAAATTGAGATGTTTAATACGTGTGTGTGTGTGTGTGTGTGTGTGTGTGTATTAAGGTATATAAGAGCATAAGCTGTCTATGTTAGGTTGTCTATGCTCTTGATTCCTCTTTTGAAAGAACAAATCATAACATAAAGATAAATCCAGCAGCAAATGTCACCATGTGTGTTGGCAATGACCAGCTAACCTTTACCACAATAAGATGAAAGAATAGCCCATACTCCCATGATGTTTTAACATTAGTCCTCAAACTTTTTATTTCCCAACAGCCCAAATAACAGACAGCTCTGCTACATATACTGAAAGTGAGTTCAGGTTAGTTTGGTACAAGTGGTACAGATAGGTGCTCTGATCTTAGTTGGATAGGAAAATGCAAGTGCAACTAGGTGCTGCGGAAGGACTTATGATCCGTTCTGCTGGGTCAGACCAAAGGCCCATCTAGTCTAGCATCCTGTTTTCACAGTGGTCAACCAGATGGCTGTAGAAAACCTTCAAGCAGGACCTCAGCACAGGACCATTCTCCTCAGTGGTGATTCACAACATCTAAAGTCCTAAATGACTTGAGTCCTGGGTAACCTCTGAACTGCCTTCATAGGCAAGTCCCTCTAAATATGCTTTGTTTGGCATCTGATTCTTTGCTCCACATTTCTCAGCCAACGGTGGTGTGGTGGCCAGTGACAAGGAGCAGAGCCTTCTCCGTTGTGGCACCTACACTAGGAATCCATGTGTGATTGTATGTGGACAGAGCAATCCTAGGTATATGGTGGAATGTATACCACTTAAGCTGGCGTAAGTTTCCACATTGCAGACTCTATTCAGGTGAGCTGCCTGAGCCTGGCAGAGGGAAAACAAGCCTTTATGTTTGACATAAGCCACACTTTTTCTCCAGTGTAATTTCTGCTGGGTTGCTAGGTCACATGACTGAGCTGAAAGAGGTTTGTAATAGCTGGAAGCCTCTCCTTCTCCTGCCACACCTCAGGAACATTGTTTTTGGGGGACTTACAGCAGCATAAGCCTTTACAGTACTACTGACTGAGCCAGGGTGAAGGACTTATGCGAGCTCATCTCCAGCTCTGCTGTGACAGCCCAAGATCCACCTATTGCAAAGTTATTCACCCTGGTGGATCTTGGGTTAGGACTGCACTGTTAGTTAAAACCTGGTGGTTTAGGCTGGTCATTTTCTATTCCACTTCATTTTGTCATGTATTTATTTAAAAGAATTAATAAACCACTTAATATTTGAAATATATATTATGTGGTATACAACCTAAAAACAATACAGCAGTGGCAAAAAAGCATATAAGACAAATAAAAACTGGAATACAGGGAATCCAACCAAAGAAAAACACGGTCCAATTTTAGGTACCGTAAAAAGCCTAGGCAAAATGATTTCCTATTGTTGTGTCCTTTTATTAATTTTCAGCTTTATAAATGCCTGCTTTGGTTGTTTAACTTATTTTTGAGCTTGTTCTGTTGACTGCAGTTTTCTTATGATTGCTATTTTATATGTTACAGACATATATGACCATTTTAGAGCACAATCCTAACCCTCTGATGTTGATGGCTGGTGTTTGTGTAGAGGTTGTATTCAATGCTAGTCCTACTCAGATCAGAACCATAGAAATAACCAGAACTAACTCATTTCCATTAATTTGGATAGGTCTACTCTGAATAGAATCAGCATTGGCTACAACCCCTGGTGTATCTCTGCTGACCTCCACTGATGGAGACGAGGTCCCCTGGTGGGGGGGGGCGGGGGGCTCCATTGTGACAGAGGCAGCAGCCTCCAGCTGGTGGCAACAGACATAAAGCTTGATCAGAAGCAGCATGGATCCCTCACAGTTGTTGCAGTGAGAAGGAAGAAAGAGACACCACGACAACTTCTGGCAAGCTGGCAGGACTTAGAATGTGGTGGTGGATTAGCTGCATTGCTCATCCCTAGCCCCTCATAGAACTGAACTTGTCACCTTGAAATCTTTTTTAAATGGGTGGATATAAAATAAATGAATGAAAGAAATAAATTTAAATGGAATAGAAAAAGTGATTTCTTCCTTGTAGAAGATGAGAGGAGTGGAGGAAGCTAATGATTTCAAGACCCGTTCATGTAACGCTAAACCATAGTTTAGTGTTCCATCTATGGGCAACCTGTGCATGGGGTGTGATGCAGTCCAACTAGAGCTGCTCAGTGTGGTTTTTAGGTTTTCAGTTCCTTTCCTTGGTGGTTGGCCAAGCCTCTTGAAAACAGCATAGGTGAAACATTGCCATTGCTGCTCTATCACAATTGTGCCATATAACACTATATATTAATTTTAATAAATAATAATTAAATGATAAAACATTACACTGCTACAACATTTGAATTGCTTGGTTTGTAGCATAGTAGTGTCAACCCACATATCTTGAGCCTGTCTTTTCCTGCGTGATGCTAGGGCAGTGTGGTGGTCACTGTGTCTCATTTTCCAACCTATTCATGAACCCACAGGATTTGGCTTTAAATCTATGCTTCCAACTTCTGAGTCAGTCATGGAAACAGAATTTCTCTCACAAAGGTTTGGAGCTGCTGGAAAATGATCTTATCCAGATTTTTTTTTTGGCCGGGGGGTGGGTGGAGGGGAGAAAACCTAGTGGAGTATTACCTTGAGACCCTTGTCATTGTACTCTGTATTCTGAGTCATAGTTTCATGATGTTTGAAATACAGAACAAGGACTGGTGAATGATAAATGTCTAACCGGCATTTCACTACCAGCCTATGTTGATAAGGTTTACTAAATTCCAGATCAGTTCCTTCCTTGCATCTAGATTTAACAGAGAGATGGAGTGCCAATAATCTGAACTTTTCTACCCCAACACACAAAATGTGTTTTGTAATAAAATGCCTCTGTAAAGAAGGGTGGGTATCATGCCTCCCCTCCCAAACTCCTTTTGGGCTTCATTCAAATGAATTCTGGCTGCTGCTTTTAGATTTCTTCTTCGAGATCATGCATGTGGAATCATTAGCATTATTATTTCAACAGTAGTAGAGCAGCACATCAGTAGTCAGTAAGGGGGGAGGAGGGGAGAAATTACATTATCCATTCAGAATAATTTCCCACTATAATATAAATGTTACCCAGGACAGAGCTTTGAAATGGATACTGATTCTTTAAATTCCTTCCTGTCTGTTTCAGGAAATAGTAAGATCTTGTTGATAATGAAGTACAATGTGTCTAAAGTTCACTTCTAAACACTTGGCTCTTTTCTGTGAAAGTCATCTGCATTCCCTTTATAATTCTAAGCCACCAGAGATATGCCTAATCTTGGAGATCTGATCCAGTGCTATCATTCAGAAAAATCCTTGATAATAATTCCGCCATTCAGATCTATGAAAGCACTAAAGCTTTGCAGCTTGTGTCGTCTTCTGCTGCTTCTTTCTTTTGCTTTTTTTTTCTAAGTCCCGAGGCTGGGGAATAAGGCCTTGGCTTATGGGTTTGGAGATTTAGTTGTTTGCAAATAAAATGATTATTACTATTATTATTCAAGTTCTTAATCAATGCAAGCAAATGGCATCTGTTTGTTATCATCCTTTCTCCAGAAGACAAAGGCTCCAGTCCCTATGGTGCTGACTGCTGGCCCCAAGTGGCTGCTGGATGTGACTTGGCAAGGAGTGGAAGACAACAAAAACAACTGCATTGTGTACAGCAAAGGTAAACACAAGCTGATTTTCCCTTCCACTTTCTTTGCAAGGAATTAAAGCGGTGCTGATGAAACGTGCCTGTTGCATAACAGGTGGCAAATGCAGGTTACAAAGGCGGGCCTGTGGTTCTCCTTTCTCTTCTTCTGATCTAAGAAGCATTATTACATTTTTTTACCTGAAAAAATAGGTTTTCTCCATTATGCATTAAATGAGTGTGAAGCAGAGGCATACGATTACCACTTAAGATTCAAACAGATAAAGCACTTAAGGAAAAAGCAAAGAGCTTTCTTATACTTGATGCATGTATTATATAAAATGTTGATCCCATTGTAAGCTATTGCCCAATTTACCTGCCATTTAAGCCACTGTCCAAAGTATGTCCTAGGCTTTACAGACTTGTAGGAATGTAGCATCTCTCTGATTCCCCCACCCCTTAGTTTCTTGCTGCATTGTATCACAAGCCTCTTTTGAAGTTTCTTTGAGCTTTGAAAGTTCATTAAGTAGTTCATTAACCTGCAGTTCTAACCTGATTTAAATTCAAAATGTTGTGCTCATACCCCCTACCTCATGAAAAGTGTGTGAACCTTGACGTTTTTGAAAATGTTGTTGAAAAATAGCATTTATTTTCTGAAAGATAATTGTAAGAAATTTTATTGTTGTCATTATTTTGGAACCTTGACAGTGATTAAGTGTTGAAGGCAGCTAGGTTTGGATCACAGTGTGTAAACAAACAAAAAGGTTCTTTGCTCATTAATGACATCATGATGCTATTTAAAATGCATGGCAATTACTACTTTCCAACTTTCCACTGTAGTGATTCCCAAAATGATACGCTAGGATCCACAGTGGTCACAAGAGTATTGTGTGTGGGTTACCATGTGGCCAGAGATTATAGCTGCAATCCTGCACACCAGTAGGTTGCTGAAATCCTATTAACTGCACAGGACTGAAGTCGTTGTGTCATAAAGGTAAAGGTAAAAGGACCCCTGACCGTTAGGTCTACTCGCGGACGACTCTGGGGTTTCGGCGCTCATCTCGCTTTACTGGCTAACACGGTGCAATAGGCAGGCATCTGAACTCTCAAGCTAGGACTTTGGTTCACAGGAGGATTTAGAGCAAAGGCAAAACTTAAGTTCTGTACAGATAAAAGTATAGAACCTGTATAGATAAAAGTTTGGTCACCACTCCTTATTAGATTGAACATCACCCCAGCTCCTATCAGTGTTCCCTTGATCAATAGCTAGAGGCCTGAGCTTTTTTTAAAAAAAGGTACAAAATTAAACCTGCAACGCTGAATTGGTACTAAAGATCTATGATACCTGACTGCTCAGTCAAGAAATTGTGAATACAGCTGCTGTGCCCCATTAGCATAGTCAATGTTGTATTTATCCCTCCTCCATTTAGTCTTTCCAACTAAGCTCAGGTTTCAAATTCTATAAATCCCCAGTCTCACTGCTTTGTGATTGCTTCAGAAATTGCACAGTTCTACAGCAATTTATTTTAGGGTTTTTTTATTCCTTACCAAACAGACCCACTGAGATGAAAGATTTGTTTGCTGCGACAACCTAGTGACCATTTTGCATACAACCAGCAAGGCAAATAAGCACCCATATCACTATATTAACATACAAAACACTAATCATAACATCAAAGGCTACTAAAACTTACTAGAAACAATTACAACTTGTTCCTATAATCATTGCAATTTGTACACTTATAAGAGGATTGCCTTTAAACTGCTACAAGCCTTTGAAAATTGAAACACTGAAAACAGAGAATTTGCATGTTTAAAAATGAGTAGTTGCACACTAAGGTCTTATGCATTCTTCCTTTTATAATTACAAAACACCAATAAATTAATTTTGTAACCTGAAAATACCTGATTTAGTTAAGGAAAAACCTTGAGCCAAAAAGGGAATGAATCTGCATCATTTTAAAGTGTAGTGTGACTCATTGCTCTAGCAGCAGAAAACAGCACAGTATTTTGATGTTTGCGTACAGTAACATTTTTCATATGCGTGAGAAATTGCAATTTATTTTGAAAGGTATTAAGGACTGTTTATATGGAAACTTTGCAGCAGTTATCCAAAGTACAACTTCAGCCTAGAGATACATCAGGAACAGAAATCCAGGATGTTCATAGTGGAAAGTTTTCTCTGACAGTCTCTTACACTTCTTTTTTATTCTTATAGACTTCTTAAATGTTTCTTTCCACCCCCACCTCACACCTTCTTGTATTCTCTCAGTTTTCTGGAAGGTGCAATGCCTGAGCTATGGGGAAGATCTGTAAGGGCTGATCCTGCTACAGAACTACTTGTTTAAATTCAGATCCGATAGTAACATTTTCTTGAAGAGGAGCCAATTTGCATCATTGTGAATGTATGCTGAAATGTGGCAGTTTAGCCCAACAGCAAATGAGGTGGTAAAATTGTTCCCGGACTGTACCACTTTAGACTGAAGATTGTGCTTTGTGTTGTTAAATGATGGACATAAAAATAACCTTTATTCACATGTAGGAAAGCAAACTATTTTAGACCTCTCTATCCTAACATCTAATTTACTGTATGCAGATTGCTTTTAATATGGAGAGGGGTGTGTTCTGACGTGATAAAATCATGTACTACATATAAGGTTGAATTATTCAAGGAAATTCTATGGTTTCAGTGCATGTCTAGGGACTCATTTTCCATCAAGACACAATTTCTCCATGCTATCAAAATTCCTTGGGGATGTCAGCTAGTATTGGTATATATTGAAAAACAGGATTCTGGGGTTCACATAGACAGAAATTCACTACCATAGGATATGATGATGGACATTACTTTAGATGGTTTTAGGAAGGGATTGGACAAATCCATGAGGGGTTACACTTGTTATTGGTTATTGGTCATGAACCAGGAGGTTGCATAAAACAGGGAGAGTTATTGTCTACATATTTATGGATTATTTAAAATACTTCCAGGCTACCCAGCCTTCAGTAGGTTCCAGGGCAGGATGCATAAAACATAAAGTTAGAAATTCCTAGTAGATCCTGGCTGGTCACTGTGGGAAACAGTATACTGTACTAGATTAGATGGAACTTTGGTTCACACCACATGCTGTCGAATCCACATTTTCACACACTCTCAGCCCCAGACATGGTGTGTTCCACAGGAAAGTGTTGACCTGCTGCAGCCTCCCTTACCTGGGTTGCCTGCCGGTCCCTGTGAGACACCAATGGCAGGTTCTGGTGAATCATACGTGAATCAGCTGAAGGATTTTTGCCACCTCAGGATGCATGCTTCCTATACTCCAGTGACATTTCATCTGCTATGTTCAGATGGTTTATTCTAGGTGTTGAAGGAAAAATAACAGTTGCAATAACTTCATCATTTTTTCCAACACAGTCTTTCTTTTTAATTTTTTAAGTTAGTTTCATGTGCCCAGTTTGGGCAAGTACCGGCACAATTACTTATCACATGCCTTGAAATTTACACAAAATAATATATCTTATTGGGGCTGTAAGAGCTCCAAGATGACATAACATATTTGTTTTCCCAGTTGAAAAAAATGTAACTCCTTACTTTTCATAAAATGATCTTATCTATATTAAAAGATTGGTGTGCAAATCATTGACTGAGTACTTTTGTGAAAATAGTTGTCAGTTCAAAATGAAATAATCCTACTAGGCACTGCTACAAATGGGAACGTCAATGAAGGTTATGTGTGCATTGGATTTGTCCTGAATTTCTCTTAGGAAAGGTTTCCCCCCAAAAAATTCTTAGTTGCTATTGGATAAATACCTTCAGCTGTTAGAATGTACTGCATTAATAGAGTAGCCAAAAGGCGCAGGAGACTGGATAAGCTAGAATGTATAATGTATATTGACCCTCAGTGGGTGTTTTAGCTGATCTCTGCCCCTTTGAAAACCTTTCAGTAATATTTGCTTGGTGTTCGATAGCATGGCATGTGAAGATATAGGCTCCTTTAGCCTGCCTTTATGCTGATGAAAGCATATGATTTCACTCTCCTGCTGGTTAGTGATAGCTTAAGCAACTTGGATCCTTCTTTTCTGTGCATTTGTTTAAACCAATACTGAAGCATCATGGATAAGCAAATTTGGAAACGGCCATATGATGATATTTGCTGTTCTCCCTTTTGGTTATATTGTGCTAACTACAACTTTAGAGCTAACCACAGTTTTTGCTTAATGCAGGACCTAAAAGCAGGTCCAAAATGTGGTTTCAGGCCTTGGAACCATGGTTAGCCCTAACTATGGATAGCATCATGGTTGTTTTTACAGCTAACTGTAGCTAGGCACTGTGAGGGAGATTTGTATTCTGGAAGAGATGGAAAGGGCAATAGGACATGTGATCTTGTGACCCACTCCTGGCTTGTTTAACTGTGGTTGAGCAAATTGGCAGCATCATATATGAATTAGTTCTTTGGTGTTACTTTGTTGTGGTTGAATTAGCCTGTTGTGGCTGCAGAAATATATAGAAACAATAAAATAACTAGAATATAAGTGTGATAAAATATATTTGGATAGCTGTATTTTACTACCAGGAGAAAGATAGAGCTATGCAGTGCTTCTTCAATTGATGGAGTGTAGCACTAAGGTACCTACCGGTCTTGGATTGGGAGTGATCTAAACAGAGAAGAGATGGTGGCAGAATTGTACAGGACACATACTTGTCAGCTAGCTGCTCACTTGAGTGCAGTATATACTGAGACCAAGAAAATGGCAAATTGAATAGCTGCTATTAAACAAAATCTGAGCTGTTAATTATTACTCTAAGAGTGCAATTGATTAAGAGTGCAAGGCAGGCCTTAAATGAAGGGGAAAAGAAACTAGTTACCGAACAAAACTATGCACATTGAAATGAATCTGTGGGCAAGCACACATTATGTGTATCTTACCTAAATCGTGGGTGCGGGTGTGAAAATATATATATATATATATATATATATATATATATATATATATGCTTTCGTAGATTTTCACGGGTACAGGAATGCAGGTTTTGGTGTCCTCGGGTGTCTTCCCGTGTAAAAGTTGGGGTGTCTAGGCGACGTTTCGACGAGGTCTCACTCGTCATCTTCAGGCTGGTGCTTTCGGCTTCTTGTTACTGGAACAGAGCGGGATCTCAATGTTTGAGTTCCTATAAATACTGTAGAGGGGGTGTGGTGTCTAGCCTCCAATGTTCTGGGCAGAGAGGAACAAAAGAAGAAAAGGCACACTAGCCTGGGAACTTCCTCTCTGCCCAGAACATTGGAGGCTAGACACCACACCCCCTCTACAGTATTTATAGGAACTCAAACATTGAGATCCCGCTCTGTTCCAGTAACAAGAAGCCGAAAGCACCAGCCTGAAGATGACGAGTGAGACCTCGTCGAAACGTCGCCTAGACACCCCAACTTTTACACGGGAAGACACCCGAGGACACCAAAACCTGCATATATATATATATATATATATATATATATATATATATATATGTTGGTATTGGCAAGAGAGGGGGCCTATAAAAATATTTAGCAGTGGGAATTATAAAATCATAAGGCGATTAAGTTAGCTAGTTGTGAAATTCTAATATTGCTTTTTAAATGACTTCAGGATATAGGAGGTGCTAAGGTTATTATCTGTTATCAGGAATACAGCAGAATTGTACGACTGGATAATAACTAAACAACTGACACAATGTAAAATTACATTATCAGTGTGTTAAAACAAAATTGCGCCCTAAAGGAGTCTACATGCCAGCTCAGAGCTGCAGTGTAATTATGCTTAACTCTGATAATTAAAATACAACGGAGATCAACAGAATCATTTTCATTAAGAAAATTATTAATGATGGTGGTATAACAGTAATTGATTGCAGAGCACCACAGGATAACTCCATGCAGTAAAAACCAACATGTTTAATATATGTCTGAGACCATTGCAGTGTGGTGCGTAAGGCTGAGGATGTTTGAAATTAAGATAGAACTGGTGAGATAAACTTGCATTCAAAACTAAAGATCATAAAATGGCTGCTTTTAAAACTATTGTAAAAAATTTTAAATCCCAGTTTTAAAAAACCAAAACAAAACAGGAGTGACTACCCTGTGAACTGTAAAAAAATAAATAAATAGCTGTTTGCTGCATCAATTACACAGCCGAAGTAGGCAGCACAAATATTTCTCAAGCCTTCTGTCATTTCTTTTTATGTTCCACATTGGTTGTTTTTACACTTATGATCGTGATTTACTGATATTATTTTATTTTCTATCTGGCCTCACCAAGTAGTTTATGTCCTTAGTTATTATTGAGATGATGTAGAAGAAAGCATTTGCGCTTCTCCCACTCCTTTTCAATGCATGCTTAATGAAATGTGAGTGGATAATTCTATATAAATAATAATTGATAATTGGCTCAGGAGTAGCAATTTATGTTTGGCCTCACATGCTTTAGAAAGGTGCTTAAATCTTCTCCCCCGGAAACCTGCTATCTATGCATGCTTCAGCTTTTTAAGCACAAACTTCAATATTTGTTTGGAATGGGAGGATACTCTTTTCTACCCTTCTTCTTCTTCCTCTTCTTTTTGTTTAATAAAAAAGTAATAATAATAAAAATAACGTCGTTTAACTTGTAAGCAATGTTTTGGAAGGTTCCTACTTGTTTTTATTATTGTGCAATGCTTACAGTACAGGTTAGTGCTATATAAACAGACTCAAATGAATGATAGCAATAGGTAAAGGTGAAAAGGTAAAGGACCCCTGGATGGTTAAGTCCAGTCAGAGGTGACTATGAGGTGTGGCGCTCATCTCACTTTCAGGCTGAGGGAGCCGGCATTTGTCCACAGACTGTTTTCCAGGTCATGTGGCCAGCATGACTCAACCGCTTCTGGCGCAACGGGACACCGTGACGAGTGCCAGAGTGCATGGAAATGCCTTTTACCTTCCTGACGCAGTGGTATGATCGTAATACCACCTTCCCAACCTGGTGGTGCTATTTTCTGGAGATACCCCTTCTCTCTGAAGTGCCAGTAGGTCCAGCCCAAGACATTCTGGCACCTGAGATGAACCACAAAATGTTCTTCCCTGCCACAAATGAGGAAGAGGGAATGAAGCTCTACATTAGGAACTGGGTTGCGGGAAGTGGACATTTATATCAGGAGCAGGAGGCATGCGGAGATTTACATGTGATGCATTTCATGGAGGTTGGATCTGCTGCCTCTGTGGATCCTGACGCCCAAGATGGTTGCCTCGCCTTGCCTCATGGGAGGGCCAGCCCTGACTGCTAGCATCTGGTATGTGTGTTTGACAGGAACTTGAAAAACAATTATGTACCTTGTCTTTAGAAAATCTTTTTTATTTAAATAGGTGTCTAACTTGTTGGGCAGATTCATTTTTCTAACTTTTCAATATTTTAATTATATTAATTATATATTAAATGTAATTTGAACTGGCTGCTATTTGTTATCTAGGGACACGGGTGGCGCTGTGGTCTGAACCACTGAGCTTCTTG
This sequence comes from Podarcis gaigeae, assembly GCF_964106915.1. Lineage (NCBI taxonomy): Eukaryota > Metazoa > Chordata > Lepidosauria > Squamata > Lacertidae > Podarcis > Podarcis gaigeae. Next base: position 21,696,440 of record NC_139683.1, on the reverse strand, counting down.
GGCTTGCCGATCGGAAGGTTGGCGGTTCAAATACCTGCAACGGAGTGAGCTCCTGTTGCTCTGCCCCAGCTCCTGCCAACCTAGCAGTTTGCAAGCATGCCAGTGCAAACAGATAAATAGGTACCACTGTAGCAGGAAGGTAAATAGCGTTTCCATGTGCTCTGGCTTCTGTCACGGTGTTCCGTTGTACCAGAAGCAGTTTAGTCATGCTGGCCATAGGACACGGAAAGCTGTCTGTGGACAAACACCGGCTCCCTCAGCCTGAAAGCAAGATGAGCGCTGCAACCCCATAGTTACCTTTGACTGGACTTAACCATCCAGGGGTCCTTTACCTTTTTAAACCTCTACCTGAGTGACCCAAGGTGATTTACCTTTTACTGTTTTTAGCCACATTGGACATCTTTAAAGGAAATTTGCATCTTTAAAGAATTTCTTTTAAAACTGTTTTTACTGACAGATATCTGTTATCCATTCTCAATGGCAAACCAACTCAAACGAGCTTTTTTTAGAGAGAGAGAGAGGGAGCAATCCAAAGAAAATGATGCCTGTTTCCAGGCCACTAAAATGAATGGGAGTTGTAGAAAGGTTGGTAGATGACACCCAGAGTGTGACGTGTTAGACAATAGACAGCTATAATGAAGCTTAGCCACTTCTAGTATTGCCAACTAACATTGACTTTTTGGTAACTTATTGCTGAGCTGCATGGAGCCAGCCCAGCCATGAGAGAGATACAGGCTCTGCTTCAGCTGGCAGAAGCCCTCTAGCTGGCATGCCTGGGAGTCCTCTGCTTGCCCTGCCACCTCTGCCAGTGGTGGAGAAGTGCCGCGACTAAGGTGCCAATTTTGGGCAAGATCACTCATATGATTTTGGATGCTGCTTCTCTGCTGAGGTCCAGCACCGAGGGCCTTCTGGTGGTTCCCTCGCTGCGAGAAGTGAGGTTACAGTGAACCAGGCAGAGGACCTTCTCGGTAATGGTGCCCGCCCTGTGGAACGCCCTCCTGTTAAGGAAATAAACAACCGTCTGACTTTTAGAAGACATCTGTTTAGGGAAGTTTTAAATATCTGACGCTGTATTGTTTTTAATATTCAGTTGGAAGCTGCCCAGAGTGGCTGGGGAAACCCAGCCAGATGGGCGGGGTATAAATAAATTATTATTATTATTATTATTACTGCCAGTGGCAGATGGGGCTGGGTGTGTGATGGCAGTTTTGCCGGTTGGGCTGGTTATTGCCAGTTCCCCCCACACCCCTATACCACCTCCCACACAGTTTTGGGGGAGGAGATTTTTTGGGGCTCCAGGGAGGGGGACTGCAGGAGAAAGGGAGAATGGGCAAAAATCGTTTTGCCCTCCTTCTGCCAGTGGGAGTGTCCCAATATCAGAAATTTCTTACATTTTACTTTTCAAGCCCTGAGTCTATTGAAGTCTTTGGGATTGAGGAAATCATCATTCTCACAAACACGTTGCTTCACAGAGATGTTTCTACTTTTGTCTTCTGTGCAAAGCTAAAAGGGGGAGGGGGCAGCACAAATTTGCTGAGCCACACATTTGAAGTTGTCGACAACCCCATACACAAGAAAACAGAAGAAAATATATATGCACTCTGTCCTGTCAAAAGGCTTTCACCTTATCTTGAGAGACTGTCAGGGCAGGAACATCATGGAATGGACAGGAGTCTATTAAATTAATAAGCTGCAGGATGGTGTCTGGAGAGTTATGATGCTCCATAAATCCAGTTTGATCATGGTGGACAAGGTTTAAATCTGCAGACTTCTAATACACATCCACTTTTTGGATTGAATTTGAAGTTTTGTGCTGGAGACACAGAGATAGTCTTGCAGCTTGTGAATTAAGATTTATCTTCTTTTTCCCCCTCATGGCATTTTTTTTTTTATTTTAAAAAAACAGGGATTGACAAAAATGAAAGTACCTTAGGGATCCTGGCAAATGTTGCTGCTTGAAACGAAAGAGCTGTTGTCAAGGTGAAACCATGACCTAGATGCCTAATATCAAACCTTGGTCATTCTTTTCAAACAGCCCCATCAGAACAGAGAGCAAAAGGTCTGTATGAAATGAAACAAGGATGAATTTAGCCACAGCCTCTCTTATAGTGATTCCTGTCAAATGCTCCTGCCCTGAGTTTATGACACGGGGGGAAATGAATGTTGGCAGGTGTACTTTGTAAGAAATAAAAAAAAGGGGGGGGGGAATCTGGGAATTTATTCTTCCCTGATTATAGAAACTTCTATTTTATGAAAGCTGTTTCTGCAGTACACGACTACCGTGTTGCTTGCCCTCCAGATACTCAGCCTGGTTTTCATAATTAAGAGAAGAACTTTGTCATAATATTTATAGTGATTACTAGTTCCCAAGGAAGATTAATGGGAAATGTTAAAAAGCAACCTGGGTGTTGGACGTGAACAGCTAAATGAATGCATGGAACAAAACATTTAAATCCCCCTTGTACGCATGTGGTCTCTAGCTGATTACAGATCTTCAAGGGAGGAAAGGAAATTTACATGGCTCCCTCTGGTGGAAGAGCTTTGAGGTTTGGCTCCTTATGGAGCCAGATGAACTGACACCAGCAATCAATAATTGTGGTGGGGGACAACCTTAGTTTTTCAAGGTGACAGGGCAACTGGGCAATTGTATATTTGGGTTAAATTGCTGTTAAGCCAGGATTGTACCTTGCACTCTAGGGAACCAGTTAATTAAGTTCAGCTGGATCACATAGTGTTGGAACACAGTGATTATTTAACACAGGTAAATGTATTTTAGATTAGATGGTTTGTGGAGCAGTGGTTCGTGACTTATATGTAATTTATATGCAATGCATTTAGGACATAATATAGTTAATGATAATTACTACTACTTAGTGTTGTGTGTGTTGTTGTTTTTTTTAAAAAATCTTTATCACTCTTGTTCTTTTCACCAGCAGGTTTTAAATGGAATGAATGTTTAGCAATGTTGTAGAACGGAAAACCTCCCACCAATATTATGCTGGATATACATACACCAGATTGATTAAACATTAACTAAGGCAGTGATCCTATAGATACTGACCTGGGAGTAAGCCCCACTTAATTCACTGGGTCTTACCCTGAGCAGAAATGGAGAGAAGTGAGATTTATGAAGCCTTTCTCCATCCGCAAGTATTATTTATTTAGAATATATTCTATTCAACTATACACAACCTATGGTTCCATATACAGAACCTCAATCTAGAGCAGTCCAACTGATCTTAATAGGCTGTTACAAAGTAAATGTGTTCTGGTCTTATATCTCAGCCCACCTCTCAGCAAAGGTATTTGTGTTTAAGCTGATCGAATTCCACTGAAATCTATGGCAATAAACTGGTTCAAGTCCAATTACTTTGGCTTAACTTGGAACTGGATTGGACTGTCAGTCATGTTCCTAGCTTTTCGCACACTAGCTGCATTGAGAGTCAATGCCAAATAGAATGATGGATCATTGAGCAATATAGGACATATTATTGGGAAAGTATTGTTGTGAAAACCCACAAGTTCTCACAAGTCTCAAATAAGATTTTTCCAAATCATAATATTGATTTTTAAGATGAGGGGATATACATATCAACTCTATTTATATTGTAATATTTTTGGTTTCTATGATGCAAATATGCTGGGTATGCCGGCTGATGATCTGCAAGTTAAATAATGGCTTGCTCACTACTCAGTTGTGATCTTTATATCAGGCTAATTTAGATTTATGACCCTGGCATGGGGTGCATGTGTGGAACACTTTCCAAACAGTGGCAATACATTTCAACTCCAACTTATAGCCTCATTGGGATAACACTGACATCTTAATCGCACCAGGACAATCTCTTTGTGGGTGGTTGTGGGTCTTGTTTGCCTGGTGGTCTGGTGGGAAACATTGCTTGCTAAGATTTGTTGTTTGAGCTCTAGGTGCTGAGGGTTAAACCACAGAGCCTAGGACTTGCCGATCAGAAGGTCGGCAGTTCGAATCCCCGCAATGGGGTGAGCTCCCGTTGCTCAGTCCCTGCTCCTGCCAACCTAGCAGTTCGGAAGCATGTCAAAGTGCAAGTAGATAAATAGGTACCGCTCCGGTGGGAAGGTAAACGGCGTTTCCGTGCGCTGCTCTGGTTTGCCAGAAGCGGCTTAGTCATGCTGCCCACATGACCCAGAAGCTGTACTCGGCCAATGAAGTGAGATGAGCGCCGCAACCCCAGAGTCGGTCACGACTGGACCTAATGGTCAGGGGTCCCTTTACCTTTACTAAATGGTAAATCTGCACCACTTTCTCTCTTGCATTTTCATGCTTTTTTTAAAAAAAAAAGTATGTGTGGGAACAGAGTGACATTTTCCCATGTTGTGTGGACTGTGCTCCACTGTTGCATGTTCACAGCACTGGAATTGACCCCAAGGGTTATCTAGTCCAACTGCCTGCAGTGCAGGTTATTTATGCCTTGTTGTGGCTACTTGGCCAAGCACTATCTATCTGCCACCCTGCCTAGCCACAGGGTGGGGAAAGGTTTGTAGCTGGCTATTGGATACAATAGTGTCTCTTAATATTGTGTTTCCTGTTCACCGCACCTGTCAGGGACAGGTTGTACAAAGAGTGGGAGACACTGGCCTGGGAACTCCCAAAGGAGACCCCCAGAGGAGGAAGGCTCAGAGCCAGCGATTGGTGGTGGGACACTGAAGAGAGGTCAGAGGGAGAAGGTTGGGAGGAAGGGCTGGATGCTAAAGGGGAGTTCAGTGTACAGGAAGAGCCTGTGGCAGGGAGCAGTTCAGATTCTGAGGCTGAAGCAGAGGAGGGAGGTCAAGAGGCTTCAGAAGAACCCAGGGAGTCCCCCTCTCCTGCTGCAACAAACTCCCCTCACTCATGGTCTCCAAGAATGCACAGAATAATAAGGAGGGCAAAACAGAGACCAGAGGTGCATAGATGCAGTTTGAGACTGCTTGGGAAATAACTGGGAGGAGCCTTAGAGAGGCTGGAAGGCAGGGACCTTCAGTCCTGGCAACTGGTCCATTGAGGCAAGACCTGCTGGGAAGTGTTGCTGAACTGCATGCCATTTCCTTGAATAAAGAGTTAACTTCACTAACAGCAGAGCCCTGTGTCTTTCATGCTGACCTGTATCTGACTCCAGCCCTGACAGCACCTAAAATTGGGTAACATGCTGACTGACTATCCTGGCTTCCCCATCATATTCCTCCCTTGCCGTGCATATAAGCAATCTAGTTTTGCCCTTGATACATAGACTCGTAGTATTAATATGGTATGCCAATGAAGGGCAGCTTTCAAGTAGGTGTGTGAGCACCATGCAGTGCCTTGCTAGGTTGTATCAGTATATGAAGATATTATCCTACACCATTTGTGGATTGCAACAGAAAAATGCACTAATGTTAGATCAATAAGATGAAGAAGATGGCAATGAACAAAAGCAGCAGAAACATTTTGGAAAAGTTGCTTATGTATTAAAATATTTTTATTCTGTCTTTCAGCTCTGCTGTTCTCAAATGTTTGCTTGTTTTAAAGAAGCTGAAAGACATGGCAAGATTTTGTCAGGGAGACATTCAAGAACAAAGTCCGATAATACGATGCTTTATAACATAATCTTCATAAACAACAGCCTTACTGTAGTTATGTGTAAAAATATTGCTGGATACATTGCAGATAAGAAACTAGACACTTGAAAACAGATCAAAACAAAGATATGTCTGTGTTTAAAACAAAACAAAACACACTCATACAGAGATCATTCATAGGAGCAATTGACTGATATGGCCTAACCTTCAACTCTGAAACTGTGATGAACTTAATGGGATTGATCTGTGAGCTGAAGAAAACATTCAGAAATGTTGGAACGGAAGCGTATGAGACATGAGGGAGTGAACTGGGTCTTTAGCCAGCTAGCAAGTACACTGATATTTTGTGATGGGCAACTGCAGTTAGTATGTGACAGAAAGAAAGAAAACACTCTCGCATAGAAGTGTGCATGTAAGCTAGGCTATAATGTGTACACAAAGAAACTCATAATCTGCAAACTATTTTCAACAGTTCCTTTTTTGCAAAGGAACATGTGGTCTCTCTTTAATGGACTAAAGTGACCAGATGAAAGGTTATTAGGCTACTTCGTTTGTCGTTAAGTTTAGAATCTAAAGGAATCTGTACAAGCTGTTTTTTAAACATTGTGTTCTAAAATGCAATTTCCATGTTTCATGTTTCATTCTGCTCCCCCAAGGAAGAAATGTAGCAGTCTATCAAAACTAAACTAAAGATTTATAACCAATAAATAACCCCCTAGTTCCATATTGTAAAGTATCCCTATTTAAGTCGCTAGCCTGCAATTATTATTTCTAAAAACTTGTCTGCTTTATAGTTTAAGAGGTAATGGTGGAAGACGGACAGAGCATTCAATCCTTCCTAGCCTGCATTTTACTCAAAAATGACCATTCATTTCTATTTATGCCAGCCTCTTTGACTTCTGTGCTCGAAAAGGCTTCAGCTCCCGTACATCTAGCACTGAAGCATATGATTTCTATGTGCAGCGAGGGGGGCAGGGCACGCTCTTAAGGGGCGGGGAGGGTGCCCTCCCACGTGCCACAGTTCAGGGTAGGAGAGGGGTGGAGAAGCTGCTGCTCATTCACCTCCTGTTCTCTGTCACCGGGTCAGACATGACCCGGCAACAGAGCTGCTGCGGTTGGGTGTGCCTTGCCATGGCTGAAGAGGGCTACTCTCTGCCACCGGGTCAGAAGAGCTACTGCTGCTGGGTGTGAGGTGTGCTGCCCACTCGTCTGCCATTTTGTTACCTATCCTCAGTTATGACACCTGGCACGGACCACACCCATCGCACCTCCCTTCCTATGCCTCTGTCTATGTGTGGGAAATTAATGCATGAGTGCTAGTTAGTGCATGAAGGGGTTAAGACAACAGAGTTAGATTCCTAGACTTGGCTAATGCCCTTCTCTAATGGAGAAAGCAAAGCATTCTCTTCCTGTTTGCTCTCTCTTCTTGCCATGTAACCTACCACAAAGGACATGTCTAAGCTTTGTTCTAGGCTTTGAGCACATATTTGAAGCTATCTTTCTGTATTGTCTACCAAAGAGTATTCTGCCTGTGTTCTCCTTGCTGCTGCTTGGATAAATGCATGAATGAGAACTTTGAATCTATAAGTAAAACATTTTAAGCTTACTTAACAGTGTGTAGTCTGTTCGTTGCAAGAGGGGTGGAAAGAGGGAAGCGCTTTTCAGGTGGACTAAACAGGATGTGCAAAAGGTTTTACTGCCTGCATTCCTAACACTTCACTATGCTGCTTTGTGAGTTTAAACTCTGCTACTGGGGGCTCTCTCCCACTGGAGAGTGCAGAGTCTCATGCTTTGAATCTAGGCACCCATCTGATTCTATTATTAATTCACCCAACACATGTGGGTCACGGGATCATATATATTTCCCCCCACAGGTTGTGCAGGAAGGGGTCTTTCACTCTTCAGTCCATCTCTCCATTGCAGTCCACTGCAGTGCTGTGTTGGATATGCAGACTGTGCAAAAATCAAGTGGATGGGTGGCAAAGTCACTGATCACTCTGCCCCTTCTCCACCAGCCCTTGTTTCTATTCTAGATGTGAAGGAAGCAAAGCCCTATCTTGCATATTCAGCAAAGAAACCAAATGGACTGGTGACACAGGTATAGGTTGCTCTATCCCAGGCATAGGCAAACTCAGCCCTCCAGATGTTTTGTGACTACAACTCCCATTATCCCTAGCTAACAGGACCAGTGGTCAGGGATGATGGGAACTGTAGTCTCAAAAACATCTGAATGGCCAAGTTTGCCTATGCCTGCTCTGTCTTTTTGCTGTGCTTCTGTACTGTGCACAAAAGCATCCACAACATAAATTCAAAGCAGTCTTATACCACTTTAACAGCCATTAAAAAGGTAAAGGACTCCTGACAGTTAAGCCCAGTCGCGGACGACTCTGGGGATGTGGCGGCGCTCATCTAATCTGGAGAACCATAAAGTTCCCAGCACCCTTATCAACCTACAGTTCCCAAGGTTCTTTGAGGGAAGCCAGGGCTTTTAGAGTAGCATGAGTGCATTAAATGCATATTGTATATATGACCACAACAGACTAGCAAAGGAGGGAGAGGGTGCTCTTTGCCTCCTCCACCTGCTCTCTTGCATGTGGTGGAGGGAGAGCTCTCAACCTGTGGGTCCTTCAATGTTGTTGGACTACAACTCCCATCATCCCTGAGCTCTGGCCTTGCTAGCTATGGGTGATGGGAGTTGTAGTTCAACAACATTGAAGGACCCACAGGTTGAGAAAGGCTGGCTCACAGTGTCAGCTGCTGCCAAGGATGTGGGGCTTCCTTCCTCCACAATCACTGACAGTGATAAACATTATGTCTACAGTTTCACTCATAATTTGTCCCAAGCTTTTGATACTGTCTACAGCTATTTCTGTATGTTATTTTTTGTTTTGATAGTAATTATGATTGTTGTTGTTTTGCAAGTACTGGTAATTATTAATTTTCAACCTCATAGACTAACTATATACTGTCAGTTTCCACTTGAGCAGTGGGATTCCTCTCTCTCTCCACGCACCCCCTAAATTTGTTACAGGTTTCCGCCCCAACTCTCTGGAGCAGGGTATGAGGTACATGTGATGGAGGGGGGGATAAGTCCCATTGCTCAAGTGAAAATTGATGGGACAGTTATTTAGCGGTACATTGGATATAGACCATTTTTTCATTGTTATGTTTTTGGTATGCCATTTTGAGTTTGATAAAATTAGGTGGGAGAAGACTTTTGAAAATAAATAAAAATTACTTGAGACATTTGTTTTGTGTGGAATTGCAGTGTGCACCATCCATCTCTGCATGCAGATAGCATGGATATATGAGATGGTCAGCAAATGGTTGGTTGCACAGAGTTCCCATTCAGATCATGGTTTTTCTAATCCTCAGAAAGGGCTTGGGAGATTTTATGAATGAGGCATCTGTGGAATTATGTTTTTTTGTCAATCCCCTTGTATGGTAGAGTGGAGGGCCGCAAAGCCTGCAGGATAATTTAGGATGTGATGGAGAAATGCAACCATGTTCAATACTCGGAATAGATCTACTCATAAGAAACATAAGAGACTTGCTGGATTAGACCAAGGGCCCATCTAGTCCCGCATCCTGTTCTGCCAGAAACAACCTGATTTGGCTCTGGTAATTGCCTGAATCCATTCTTTCACTTTGTAAAATGGACCTATAAAATTATAGTAGGGTCATATGACTGATAATTAGCTACTTGTTTTATTTAAAAGTGGGCAAGCAGAGAAGGACCATAGTGTGCGTTTCATATCAGTAAAGCACTTGGAATCCAAATGCTGATCTCATGCTAAATTTGCCCACAATTCACTTTCATATGAGTGAGGGGTTCAAAATCCAGTCCTTAGTTATAAGCCGTTGATATTCAAATTTCTCGTGGTGAAGGCTGGGATAGAGAAAGAAAGGTTGGTGCCTTTTTCAGTCCCTAGGCTGATGAAATCCTCAGGCAACATATATAATGTGCTAATAGGAGATATTGTGAACCACTGTACTCCCCTGAAAAAATATATATGAAAATGTATGAAAGCACCTGAACAGAATGAGCGTACTGTTGCATTTGAAATTGTTAGATTGCAGTTCTCTTATAATACATCTCAGGTTCTAGTCTGCTGGCAATATAGTTTCAATAGATATACTAAGAGAAGAGAAATGCCAAGACCAGCTTTCATAGATTTCTCTCTCCCCCCCCCACCCCCGCCCGCTCTTTCTCTCTCTCTCTCTTTTAATCCCTGTGAGGCTCTGTGATTTTTCATAGCTGGACTAAAGTTGTGTCAACGGGAGGCTTGCACCATAAAGTCTGAAATGTTAAAGAAAGCTACAAGGAACAGCTTTGAGGCAAGGTTTCAAGCTTTGTCATCACGCTTGAAGAATTTTCTGTTTAATGTACTGTAATGCAGAATTCAATGGGGACAAGTTTAATTGAGTTTTACACAACCCAGTTGGGAGTAGCGCTGCAAGGTAGGTGATGTCTTAGGTTTTTAATCTTCCACTCCGGAGAGGCTTGTTGACGAAGTGGTTCTTTCTCTTTGTAAGAAAAAAAGGAAGCATGAGAAATGATACATCCGTGGATAAAACCAATTGGCAACCCCCAAAGGAATGAGGGCGATAAGGCGAATCCAGCACTTGTAAGAAATAAAAGAATCCAACTGTTCATTTAAATGAGAAACAACACATGTGATTGAGGAGGCAGGGAGGCTGGTCTCTGGAATGGAGAGGAAAGGAGACTAGCAAACATAGCCGCTGATACTGGGGGAAGGCTTTCCAGACAAACAATCTAGTAGTTGTGAGAGGGATTAAGAGGGAGATAGCTAATGATGTGTATATATTATTGGGGGGGGGGACAGGGAATAAAATACTTTTTTAGGTATCAGAGAAGGTGGATAAAGTAGCAGGAGGGAGAAAGATGCTGCTGTTAGGCAAGCCCTACTTAAAAAAAAACATATCTTCCTTCCCTGAGGCCTAACATAGCCTCTCTATCAAGCAATGTAAAAATAGCACTGGACCCTGTCAGAAAGAAAATAATACCTTCTGTATAAGCCTTAGTGTATTAAATTTTAACTCTGTAGAGTTTGTGTGTCTTCTGTTGGCACTAAACCAAACATAGGGATTGACATGTGCTTCAAATAACATACCACTTCCCTCACACTGTTTCTTTTGTCACTCATTTCATAATTGCTAAAAAGAGGAATTCCCAGATTTTCTTTTTCCATGTTACATAGATTGAATTGTGAATTATTCTGCCATGATAAACATTTCACCCTTTCACACTCACACCACCTGTCCTCTCCAAAGATCCTCTATTATCGAAACCTGTGGCCCTCAGCTTAATTTCATGTGGCCCTCAGTCTAATTTCATGCACTCCACAGTTGTAATACCCACTATGCCCACTTTTTGTTCTGACTCCTCCCACCATTGGCTCTGGCTTTGCCTTCTGGTGACTGCAACCCATCTCTATTAGATGGTCCACTTGGCATATTAACAAAAGAGAATATTCACCACTGGAGAAGAATGACAAAACAGGACACACCCCTTTGTTCATTTCTCCCCCCCCCCCCAAGTCATACTCATTCCTCAACAGACAGAAAGAGAGAAAGCCTACACTGAGTCATTGCTCTTTTCATGAACTCATTGTAAAAGTCAGACTCAGTAGAATTAAAATGGAACCTTTGGAATGTACATGATTTTACGTGGGTTTTCCCAAAAACACCACTGTCTTACTTTGATATAAAGAACCAGTGTTTTTTTCTGGGGGGACGCAGGGATACGCATGCCCCTAAACATTTTGTGAATCTTTGTACTTTTGTCCATTTACTGTATTTATTTTCCCTGATTTGAACTATAAAATGGTGATTTTCATAAGTCAAAATGAGAGTACCCCTAAACATTATTTTTTTTTAGAAAAAAAGCACTGCAAAGAACAATGATGACCGTTGGAAGTGCAAAGCTGAGAGGGCTATGGTTTTGGATTCTGAATCTGTCCCAAAGTCAGAGTGATGATATAATATTGGAAATTGAGGTAGTAAACGGGTTATACTTTACCCATGGTTCCTCATTTTGATATGTTCATGATATTGTACTACTGCTGGACAGTGAATTAATTCAACATCTCTTTGCTGCTGCCACGATGGTTATTTGAAAAAAGTGGAAGAAAAAAGAACACTATTGATGAGAGAAGGGATAGCCAAAGTCTAGGACATTATATGTGTGGCTAAGCTCACAAATATGGTGAGAATAATGACATCAAGGAGAAAGAGGGTCTTTTTATAATTTACTGGAGCAATTAGGTTCTTGTGTTCAGTCTCAGATATTTTATCTTCTTTTGGTGTTGATTTATATGAATTTATATGTTCTTCTTTAGTCTTTGATAATGAGAGAGAGAGAGAGAGAATACCCATTTATGCCCATTGGCACTATACTACACAGCACTAGGTGACCCCACTGTAATCCATCATTCTATGGGAAGGTCATTCCCGCCCCCCCCCCCCCCCCGAGTGCACTTACGTTAGCAATAAAATTGTTTGAATTGGTATTGTAGCTATCTACAAAAACTGCCAGAATTGCTCTGCAATGAATATAGTGTTATGAATTGGGGGTGGGGAAGTGGGCTATATGCAGAGATCCTTCTAATCCCTGGGTGCACCAAGTGCTAAAATCCAGTCAAGGCTTCTCATTTATGGAATAACCAGGCTAGTTTCCTGGTGAGGTGTAAGGAGAACAAAGGAAGGGGCTCCATGGGAGATGGCAAATCGGTGGAGCCCTCCCTCAACTCGCAGATAGTGAGAAGGACAAAACCCAGAGTTGAAAGGTGAGAGTTTGGGGGCAGTGATGTGACCTAGAAGGAAATCAGCAAGCAGGAGAAAGAGTCAGATCAGTGTTTGACAGCAACGTTTGATTTCTGTTTGAATCCAAGGCTGCAGCTAGGGGAGAAACAAGACCCTTTTGCGGTGTTAATGCTGAAAAGCCCACCAATCATAGGCTCCAGTTGTATATATGTGTAAATAAACCATATATCATAAAGACCCCATTATCTCCACTGTATCTCATTCCAAAAAGGAAACATAAAACCTGGATAAGCAGCTGGGTCCCCTGGAATCTCACCCTGCTTGGAAATGGTGGTGGCATGCAACAATACATAATATTCTGAATAAATGGTTTCAGAGTTATTAGCCATAAATGTCAGGGAGAATTCGGAGGAGCAAGTGACAGAAGAGGCAGAGCAGGGGCTCAGGGAAGAGAGGGCGGAGATTAGCCAGGAGGAGGAAGGGCTCAGGGATGCTGCTGAGCTCCCCTCCTGCTCAGAGGCTCGGGAAGGGAGCTCAGACTCTGGGAGGGAGGGGGCTTTCAAATCAGCACAGACAAGGAGGGAAATGAAACGTAAGGATCAAAGACATCTCACGCGATTCCCATGCCTACTTTGTTGGTGCGGGAATGGAAGGAAACCACTCCCCGAATCCAACTCAATGGGTTCGGACGCGTAATCCTGAACTGTACCTGTTTCTTGTACATATGTAATAAAGACTAAATACCATGCTGACTGAGCTGGGGTGTTAATGCGAAGGGGAGACACCACCTTTACAGCATTCGGGGAGTCTTTATCCCTCTTCACAATGGCAGGGCGGAGGTGAGCCATGCAGAAGCCAGATGCAGCCAAGGGCACCCGGAATCGGGGGGCGCCGGGCTGGCAGTGGAAGCAGTGTGTCAGCGGAACCTTCTTCTACAGGTACAAGTCAATGAACTGGTCAGGAAGCTCAAGGAGCAGCACAAAATACTGGAGGTGGAACATGTGAACAAGGCAAGTAAAGCCGTCGCTATGCATCTCAGCAAGTTTGCAGAGAGCAGCCAGCAATACTCGAGTTTCCGAACTGAATTGCTGTATATGCTAAAGAATGATTTTAAATCGGATGAGGAACGGGTGGCACTCATAATTGTGCATTTAGAAGGAAGCGCAAAAGAGTGGGTTGTGCCGCTGATGGCGGCTAACCAGGCAGCCTTATCGAATGTGCATCAATTTATAGACATGATGGACACGGTGTTCTTGAGTTCGCTGCACACTAAAGTTACTTCACAACAGCTGCTGCATTTGAAGCAGGGGAACAGATTGGTGAGAGCTGTCTGGGCAGAATTTTCCATGCTAGTCCACAAGCTCCAGTGGAGGATGGACTCTGAGCCAGTGGAAGCCATTTTCCAGCAAGGGTTGGCTGGGGAGGTGCAGGACGAGCTTGCACGAATGCCAGAGCCAGCCTCCTTAGACGAATTGGCCAGGATCTGCCTGCAAATTGGGTTACGTCAGGAGAATCGAATGGCAAAGAGGAGGGACGTAACTGGGCGGCGTTGATGGGAAGCGCGCATTCCAGACATTCCAGAACGTAAGACTGACAGCGGGCCGAGACAGGAGGAGGAGGCGATGGAGATCAGGGCAGTGTGTGCCAAATCTGCCTTTTCAAATGTTTCTTCCACTGGAGGCGGGGCAGAGAAGCAATGGAAGGAAACCAGGAAATGTTTTGTGTGCAACAGGCCAGGGCATCTGGAAAGGCAGTGTCCACGCCGCAAGGCCTGGGAGTTGCTGTCCGGCACAGAGGTGGGGTCAGTGACATGGCGAAGGGGCAAGAGCAGGGAAATGAGAGCGCCTGGCTGAAATTGGAGGCTGACAGCCAGGGGAAGGAGCAGTAGAAGGGCCCCAAGCTGACGCACCGGTTCCAGGAATCACCATGATGGTGAAACTACAACTTCCAAATGGGCAGTGACTGGAAGTTAAAGCTCTGGTGGATTCGGGAGCATCAGCAGATTTTTTTGACATAGACTTGGCATGGGAGCACCAGCTAGCCTTACGCCCATTGGATTTCCCTCTGAGGGTCAAAACAATTGATGGGCGGCCACTGGTGGTGGGAGAGGTGGCGTACGGGACCCCGCCCATGAGGATGGAGGTGTCACGCCATGCAGAGACGATGTCCTTCCATGTGACTAATCTGGTGGGACACCTAGTGGTGCTGGGAATGAGTTGGCTGGCCAGACATGACATAGCTTGGCATCAACAGACCATTGCCTCTTTGCATTGTATCCAGTATTATTTGGGAGGTGGGGGGGCACAGGCAAGTGGAGGCAAATCAAGCTGAAGTAGGGATGCTTCTGAGCCCTTCAACCGCCCAGAGGCTCAGACTCTGGAAGGGAGGGGGCTTTCAAATCAGCACAGACAAGGAGGGAAATGAAACATAAGGATCAAAGGCGTCTCGCGTGATTCCCATGCCTACTTTGTTGGTGCGGGAATCGAAGGAAGCCATTCCCTGAATCTGACTCAACGGGTTTGGACGCGTAATCCTGAACTGTACCTGTTTCTTGTACATGTGTAATAAAGACTGTAAATACTAAGCTGACTGTGCCGGGGTGTTAATGCGAAGGGGAGACACCACCTTTACAATAAATAAGGTTTTCTTCCTATTGTATACTGTGAACATACGCATGATTTCTAAGTGTAGCCTTTGTATTTGTAATGCACAACGAGTTAACGTAGAGGACATATATCTCCCTTTTGCTTTGTGAATTTCCTTAGCGCAAGTACATTTCTATAGTATTGGGACACCTTCTCAGTGCTACGTCACGCCCATGTTTTAACCAGGAGAACAAGTGGCAAAATGATACCCCTGTTTTCACTGGTATTTGTAAAAACAGGGCAAAGCTATGTGGTACTTCTCCAGGGAGTGTAGCAGTGGATGCTTTTCACCAGCAACCCACCCCACTTCACCTTATCACAAAATTCAGCATTGAAGTGCATTCTGTAAAATCTTCCAACATGTACACAGCTCTCCAGTCACCACATAGTCTAGAAACCTGGTTCTTGAGCATTGCTGCATTTCTAGATAGCCATTTTGGATATTTTTTCAGGACCAGTAAGGAATTGTGGGGAAAGTCGTGTTGTGATGGGCGAAACGTAGGGATGGGCAAACTCAATGGGATTCTGAACAATAATCTGGCTCTTCATTTGAGCTACAGCAGGGACTAAATTTCTGCCAAAACCTGAAACTTAGTAAGAGTCCAAAACCCAGAATATACTAGGCCACATAAGCCCTAACCCGAGCCCCATACCCTGCACGTGTCCCTGTTTATCAGGGGTGTCCCTGATTTAGAGAAGTTGTCTGAAAGCAATCCTGCATAAAGTTTAATGTTTTATTATGTTTTTATATATGCTGGAAGCTTCCCAGAGTGGTTGGGACAACCCAGTAAGATGTGTGGGGTATAAATAGTAAAATTATAATTATGGAATGGGACATTCCTATTTTCATCGGAGAAATGTTGGAGGGTACGGAGCCCTATGGACCACAGTTCATACCGAATATACAAGTAGCCCTATAAAATAATAGTAATAGATTCTGAACTCTAGATTGCCGTTCCAAATATGAAATACAGGTTATTTCACAATACCGGGGTTTCCCTTGTCAGAAGCCTACTCTGTACTCTAGCTGTGGCCTTTTGAGACCAAAGAATGAGGGAGTTTCCAATGCTTACATTCTGTATGGCATTATTCAGTTCTTCCAGCCTGGAAACAGAAGTAGCGAGTAATCCATGGTGTCAGTTGTAGATTTAAACAGACTGGATTGGTTCTTAGGATAGTCAATAGGTCATTCATTCATCGAACCAGGGTGAATTCACAATTTCCCCTGCATTTTCTCACCAGGGAGCATTTCTAATTTGCTACTGGCCAGTAGATAAAGAGGCAGCTGCATTAATGCGGCTCTAAATTTTCCCTCTAAAATGTTCAGCAACGTGTCTTTTCATACATAGATTTAAGACATCAAAAGTAGAGACATGGGTCATGGTTTTATCTGTACCCCAAGTGTTTGGAAGTTTAAGTTCATGTATTTTGTCATTTGAGTGATGTTGTAGATTCTTCAGAGAAATTCTGACCCTTCTGACACATTTGAACTACTTTTCAAAAGGCCCTTTTGTTTTGAGTAGGATGACAGCCCATTAAAATGGAGCACTGTATATTCCCAGGGCACAGTGCAATGTTGGTAATGAAATCTGCTGAAACTACTGGCACTAAGGAATGACTTATATCCAGGAAATGAACAATGGGGAAATGATGTGTGTGAATCAACTCACTTTCTTTTGCTTTTAAACAGAAAATTGTTGGGAGAGGAACACAAAAAGAAATATATATATATATATCAATGAGAATATGATGAGATAAAAATAAATATTAAATGAATTTTTATTCCTCTAAACATGCATGTCAAGAAAGGCAATTTTAGTTGTACAGCGGTGTAGCATTTTGTTTTTTTTCCTGCAATAAAGCCATCAGATCAATAAAAAATTATGTAGCAGATTATTATTACACTGAGCTCACCATAGCTCTAATCGTAAATAATACAGCAGTTATCCTGGTTATATTAATTATAATTAGAATGCAGATAATGCAGACGGTCTTTTATTACTAGAGCCAAATCAATTTTCCAGTGTTATTCAATGCAAGGTCACACAAAGTTGTTCAAGCTCTTACACTTCTTATGAAATGACCTGCATATGTAAGAGAGGGTTTGGCTCAGCTGCCTAAGACACATTGACTGAGAAGTGCATTGAAATAATTACAGGCATGAACTCTTGCCTATAATGGCAGAATTTCATTTTATAAAGTAAGCAGTGCTGTAATCCAGGCTCCTTTATGGTGAGAAGCTTCATAAATCTTTCAGAGGAGACCAAAGTCTTTCTGTTGCTTGTCAATCAGAAATCAAAATGAATTTCAGTGGTTATTTCTGCTTTTATGAAATGTGTTAAATATACTGAATGTATTGCTCTTTTGTGATTAAGGCTGCAGTCCTATGCAGACTTACCTTGGAGCAACTTCTAAGTAAACATACATCAGATGTATGTTGGAAAATGTTGGTGAGGTTTTGCTTCTGTGGGTTGTGTTGTAATTCATTGTTTTGAGCTTTGAGGATTTTACATTTTAGTTGAATGCAAGATAGATATATTTCACTTCAACTTTACTAATCATCACAAATGATTTATATTGTTATGTTCACCCTAATTCTACAAGTTTTGAGAGGTTTCAGAGATTTCATTGGCCACCTTGGGTTGGTTTCCTTTGAAAGATGTCATGGGAGACTTAAGGCATTTTGTGATATATGATTTATTTACATGTAGATACAAGTTGTGCACAGGTGAAGATTTACAGTATTAATACCCCAACAGACACTACTTCCCATTGAGATGTTTATGGGGACACTTACACCTTAAAGATGCTTCTAGGACTCTGTTTCACTCTCTTGCCTACAGCCCAGTACTTGTTTCAACTTTAAGCTGCTTTCTTTGTTCATACTTTACATAGACCAATGAACTATGAGGAGAAAGGGACAAGGTAATCCCTTTCCCCAAGGGCTGTCTTCTTTCTAAAGAATCCAACTGGAGAACAATATAGTAATATGGAAAGGTAGTTGACCACATAGCCATTAATATGATCTCTGGCAGACTTCATGGTTTTAGTTGCTGAACTAAAGAAACATGACTAAGACGCTCTTCTTCCAGCAGGCATTGTAAGGCAGTGTTCAGTCTTATGATACATTGTTATTGTTTCATTGTCCATTTTCTTTCATTGTTTGTATGTACACTGCTTAGAAATGAGAATAATTAAGCGGGATATAAATGCCTTAAACAGAGAGAGAGAGAGAGAGAGAGAGAGAGAGAGAGAGGTGTGATATGATAGCCATGTTCAAATATATAAAAGGATGTCACATAGAGGAGGAAGAAAGGCTGTTTTCTGCTGCTCCAGAGAAGCGGACACGGAGAAATGGATCCAAACTACAAGAAAGAAGATTCCACCTAAACATTAGGAAGAACTTCCTGACAGTAAGAGCTGTTCGACAGTGGAATTTGCTGCCAAGGAGTGTGGTGGAGTCTCCTTCTTTGGAGGTCTTTAAGCAGGAGTGCTCTGATGGTGTTTCCTGCTTGGCAGGGGGTTGGATTCAATGGCCCTTGTGGTCTATTCCAACTCTGTGATTCTATGATTCTAGGTAGGTGTTTGGCAGGCTCCACTATTGCAATCAAGAATCATAGTGCTAGAACAGACCTTGTCAATTCCCAGTTCCTCATCGAGTCAATCCCAGTCTCTTTACAAGATGTTTAAATGTGCATATTGCTGCTATAACTAATGTTCACATGGAGGCTGTCAGATAATAGGCTTCCAGATGCACTGAATCCAGGTATTCAAACTCCATGAGAAAGGCAGGCAGGAGATGAAAGCCATCATTGTATCTTTATTGTGATGCCCTACTTTTATTTAAATATTTGAAGCAAATGTCATTGGGTGGAATTCAATGTGGTGCCAAATGGGGTACATAAAAGTGTATAAATTCATAATATCAGAACTTGGGGCTATCCAGTGGATCTGGATGCTGGAAGACTCAAGGCAGACCAAAGGAGGTACTGCACTTAGTTATCAACTTGAATGGCTTTAAAAGGGGGGGGGGGACAAAAAAATTCCACATGGATAAGGCTAGCTACTAATACTCTCCCTCTGCTGTCAGGGGGAGTATGCTTCTGAACAGGGCCATCTTACCCATAGGCGCTAGGGGTGCAGGGCACCCAGGCGCTGGGCTCTCAGGGGCGCCAGGCTGAGAGTCTGCGGCCCAAGAGTCAAGTCCTATTTTTATAGGTCCATTTTTATAAAGTGAGGGAATGGATTCAGGCAATTCCCAAAGCCCAATCAGGCAATTCCCAAAGCCCAATCCCAAATTCATGGAGGGATGAATTTGGACTGAGTGCTGCTTGCAGTCTTCTCGTAGACACCTGGCTGGCCACTGTGAAAGCAAGTTTTTGGTCTGCTCCAGCGTGGTTCTTAGTGGTATAATGGTAGGTATGCGTTGAAATAAACTCATTGAGAGTTTTGATGCACAGTTGCTAATGATTATTTCCTCCCCAGCTATTACTGCTGGAATGACTGTCACTTTCTAAGGACACTGTGTGCACCTTCCTTGTGGGCTTTAGGATGATTAGAACTCTAACATTATTTCACTAGATGTAATCATACAGAAAATAACTATGTGCTTCATTTTAATTTTTTATATATACTTTAACTGATAAAAGAGAATGGTGTAACTATAGATTTTATTATTTCCATCTTTAGAAAATACTGAAACAGATTCAAATTTTGCTGATATATGGAACTCCCTTTAGTTAGTCTCAATTGTAAAAGCTGAGTGTTCTTGCTTTTAAGCTAGTTAGTGCCATGAAGGAAAGAACTTTGTGCTCTATTTTATACTTGTCCGTATTATAATTTTCCATTCACATCTTGTAATAAGTAATTATAATAGAAATTCTGCCAGGTGTTTTCTCCTGTAAAAGTATAACAACAGAGGCATAAAGTTCATTGGGTTTTCCGATTACATTCCACTCTATTCTGCAACTAAAAAAAGGAATCAACACTTGCTCTGCAAACAAATCTATTCTAACATGCTGGAAATGCATTATCATGAACCTTTATGATTAAATGTACCCTGGTATTGAAGTTAGGAAGGCAAACTAGAGAGTTTGTAAGTGATAAAGGAAAATAGTTCTAATTACAGGTAGATAGTTGTGGTGGTCTGCCGAGTCGAAACAAAATAAAAAAATTCTTTCCAGTAGCACCTTAGAGACCAACTGCGTTTGTCATTGGTATGAGCTTTCGTGTGCATGCACACTTCTTCAGATACCACAGTAGTCAACCAGTTGCCTATGGAAAACACACAAGCAAGATAGTCAGGCAATGAAGCTCTGTCATCGGTGTTCCCCAGCTACATATATTTATTTTAATTAAAATATATAAATACCACTTGATTTTTTAAAAAAGAGGTGCTTTAAGAAAATAAAACATTAAAATGATTCATAGAAATATTCTAAGGATGGTTAAAATCAACAGTAGCTAAAAATATATAAAACACATGTAGTATAGAGCCCCCAGGACACATGTAACATAGAGTTGTGTTGGTCTCACAAGGTTTGGCAGTGGAGAGTTGGGTGATGTTGGCAGGTTGAAGCAGGTGGCTATGAAGCCCCATTACTGAAGTGGAAAATCTTCATGTGGCACTTGGGATCAAACCAGTGACTTGTGAGATGAGGTAACTGCTAATAATTATTTATATAGGACCTTTGTTAATGAATTAATTAATATCTTGCCTTTTAGCTAAGGAGTTCAAGAGAGCGTATGTACCTTGAGAGTTAAAAGGGCAGAAATCATATCTCATTGACCCTTGTGATCTTATTCTGGTTCCCCTACTGCAAGACACAACTTTATCGTTAATGCCTCAGTTGTAAAATGCCACTGAAAAAGAGCATCATGTAATCAGACATGAACTTGTTCCCACACATGCAGAGAGAACTATAGCTGGAGGCATGGTATTGTATATGGGAATGGTGCTGCCAATCAGTTATGGAGAAGGATATTTGTAGGTTTGGGCTTTTTATGGGTTGAAAGGTATGTCTGAGGCACTGTCCAGTATGGCAGGTTGAGTCTGTTCCAGAGAAGTAAGCCAGAGAGGCAGGTGTAACTATATATAGAGAGAGAAACAGCTAGCAGAACTGTCTGGGGTGCAGGACCAGGAAAACACTTGCAGAAATCAGGAAGCAAGAGCAAGGAGTGGAGTCTATGATCTGGGTGTCGTAAGTGCAGACAAATTTTACTACCAGGAGGAGGAAGTTATGTAGGAACAGGAAAGGACCTATCACAGTGCAGAAGATGAGTCAAGACAAAGAGCTAATAAAGTTGCTCAGGTCCCACAAGGTCATTCATACAGGAATGCAACAGTTCATGGAGCAGGGCTCCAGGCCACAAGACCCAGATTCAAGACTGCACCTCCATCACTATACGACAAGAAGCAGTATTGTATTATTGATGTGCTAACAACCCCACGTTCTTCCGTAGTTGTCCTTGTGAAAGTTGTAGGAACTTGCGATATAGCTTGAAGAATTTAGCCAGGAGTGCCACAAAGTGGCAAATATAAATGCTTAGTATAAACCTTTATTTTCCCCTCTCAAGAAATTCTGCTACCCTGTGTGTGTGTCTTCCCTAGTGAGTGATAGTCTTCTTCTTTTTTTAAAAAAGAGAACTCTATCTCAGAGGTAGCATGTGTATCAGGGGAAGCACAGATTGACATGGTAAGTACCCCTGCTTCAAATAATAGGATTTGGGAATTATTTTCGGTCCAAAACATAAGGAAAGAAAATGTCTAAAAGTGACCTTGTCGTCTGAATTAACTTCCATGAGATTCCACTTTAAAATGATATGCCCAGTATTATCATTTTACTGCCAAAAACTGGGAACTCTTCCAAATTTTGACTTACAAAATTATTATACTTCCAGCTTTAAAAAAAGAAGCTTTTTGAAGTGCTCTTTTTTTGTTGGATACTGTAATAGATGGCTCTCTAAAATCCTGCATAAATGGTCAGGACCGCAAGTTCAAGCTGCCCCCAAGGCAGCCTTATCTTATATACCGGCCCCTAGAATATGTAGTAGCATTTGTTTTGTTTTGTTCTCCAGTGTGCATATATATTAGCATGTTTCATCATAGGACATACTGTTTTTTTGCTTGACTTTGTATCCCAGTGTTATTATCATTCTGATTTGTTGTTAGAGCCGACTGCAGGAATGTTGCAACATTGCAAAATAAATAAATGGAGCCCCCCCCCCAAAGAACTTAATGCATTTTATGTTTTTCCATTTTAAATATAAGAATAGGAAGATTGGGACTAAATGATATTAATTGAGAAGCTTCAAGTTAATGCAGCAGGTTGGACAATAGGGGGACAAAGAGTTTTTGTCATGACCATTTTTTTCTTTATACCTGGTAAATAAAACTGGTCCTTTACAGCACATTCCCCCAATAAGGATCCTAAACCGTTGTGCAAACAATCCCTAAGTGCACTTCTGAGTGCTGATTTTAAAAAAACATCCCTCTTCTCACCCTCTGTACCTTTTGAGAAGGATTACGAGTGGCAGCAATATAATTCATTTTAAGAATGGCTTCCTGTTCTGCTTTGATCTATGCTTGCGTTCAGTACCAGTGTTTTAGAAATGCCCTTTCTGCTTCTTGATCGCAACATGAAGCAAAAAGTACCATCTGGACTCTGCACGCTAAAAAGTCAGAGATCTCCGGGTTATATTTGCGCCTCAAAGGACATTTTCCTTCTGTTAAGCTGCTGTGTACTTTAGTCTGTCACTGATAACTAACCAAAATTGCAGCATTGTAATTTTAATTGGCAACTATCCATTTGTATCCTCTAGGTTTTTCCCTCTTTTGTCTCCCTCTGGCAACCTCCTTTTGTGGTTGGTTCATCTGCTCTGGTGCCCATAGCAACACCCATGTGCAAAGCCATATCCACTGGGGTACTGCAGGTTCCAAATACCAGAGGTTTGTGCTGCTGTTTCAGAATAGCAGACTTCTGCTAGAGTCACTGATCCAAGCAGCATGCCAGCTTAGCTCTGCATGGCATTTCTGTAATTCCTTAATATTGTTCCACCTCATTCACTCGGGGTCCTTAAAACCTGTCGGACAATTAAGGTTATAAAGACAAGATACGGTGCCCGTAACTCTGCAGGGCATCAGAAGAAACATGGAGAGGAATGGAAGAAAAACTTTGCTATATTTTCAAAAGACATTTGAGGATATCACAGAGGCCTAGATGCAATGCTGTGTATACATTGACCTTAGAATTTGGGAAGTGGGGGAATAATTAAAGAGAGTGGCAAAAAAAGCTGTCACAATTTGTTTTATAATTTTAGCATAGGGATTATTATTGCTAAAGAAAGTTGTCAAAGACCAAACTGGGCTTGCAGTAAGACTCTCTACCTTTTCCTAACAGCGACTTCCTATACCTGGTTACTAGCATAAATAGAATAATCTCTGGTGTAGTGTCTAGGGCAGGGTCAGCAACCTTTTTCAGCCGTGGGCCGGTCCACTGTCCCTCAGACCATGTGGTGGGCCAGACTATATATATATATTTTTTTGGGGGGGGGGGAGAATGAATTCCTATGCCCCACAAATAACCCAGAGATGCATTTTAAATAAAGGCACACATTTTACGCTGATTCCCAGATTGTCCGCGGGCTGGATTTAGAAGGCAATTGGGCTCCATCCGGCCCCCGGGCCTTAGGTTGCCTCCCCCTGGTCTAGGGAGTCACAGATGCCAGAGGATTTCCTGGGCCCAGTACACTGTATGTGGATTGGGTGCCCTGCACCATCTTCTCCATGCAGTCTGCTAACAGGAATACGTAAATATATCAACTTAGTCTAGCTTCTCTGCAGGCTGATACAGATAAAAGGAGGGGGGAGGGAGGAAATCATATTCAACATGGAGTTTCTGATTGGAGAAGCAAGATACAAATATAAGGTATGTCACACAGCATACAGTTAAACTATGGAATACAGTGGTACCTTGGGTTACATACACTTCAGGTTACAGACTCCACTAACTCAGAAATAGTACCTTGGGTTAAGAACTTTGCTTCAGGATGAGAACAGAAATTGCGTGGCGGCAGCAGGAGGCCCCATTAGCTAAAGTGGTGCTTCAGGTTAAGAAAAGTTTCAGGTTAAGAACAGACCTCCAGAACGAATTAAGTACTTAACCCGAGGTAAAGGTAAAGGGACCCCTGACCATTAGGTCCAGTCGCGGCCAACTCTGGGGTTGTTCATCTCGCTTTATTGGCTGAGAGACCTGGTGTACAGCTTCTGGGGTCATGTGGCCGGCATGACGTAAGACGCTTCTGGCAAACCAGAGCAGCGCACGGAAACGCCATTTAGCTTCCCTCCAGAGCGGTACCTATTTATCTACTTTCACTTTGACGTGCTCTCAAACTGCTAGGTTGGCAGGAGCAGGGACCGAGCAACGGGAGCTCACCCCGTCGCAGGGATTCGAACCGCCGACCTTCTGATCAGCAAGTCCTAGGCTCTGTGGTTTAACCCACAGTGCCACCCGCACCCCCTAACCCGAGGTACCACTGTACATATCGCAGAGAGGCAGTCATGGCCACCAATTTGGATGGTTTTTATAAATGGATTAGATATATTCATGGAGGATAATGGCTACTAGCCACAGTACTTTCCTTGGCCTCCAGAGTTGGAGGCAGTATACTTCTGAGTTGCTGGGAATTCTAGGAGGGAAGGGTGCTACTGTGCTGAGAATTTGCTTCTGGGCTTTTCACTGTGAGACCAGGTATGCTGATCCAGCAGGCTATTCTGATGTTCTTATGCAATGTCATTCACAGATCATGTTATGAAAGTCAGAAAAGCAGCCTCTTTGCTTTGATTGTGAAGTTTCATAGAAAGAATACCAAAATAAAACACATCGGCCAAGCCTAAGAAATAACAACAAGCAAAACGTATGTGTAGTTCAACAGCTTTGAGGTCTGAGGTATCAGCTCTCAGCCTAGCCTTCCTCAAAGGGCTGTTGTGAGGGAGGAGGAGCAACAAATATCTGCAGTTTCACAACTCTTGAAGCAAAACATATTTATACACACAAAACGTTTTGCTAAACTTGGTAAACAAGAACAAGAACAAAATTCATGTGCTGAAGTACAATCAAAAGGAGTGTTAACTTGCTGTAGCTGAAAGGTGTTTTAATTATTTCATGGTTGCATTTGATGAGCATTGCTCACTTTTTATTTTGGTTGATTTGGATTATTCTAGTTAAGTGCTCAGTTTTGTGGAAGGCAGAATAGAGAGTTTGACTTTTAAGGCTTAAAGATTAAGCCTTGTGTGGAAGGTCATTAAATCCTAATAACTTTTGTGGACTTGCTTGCAATGCCAGGAGGAGGAGGAAACCAGTCACAATAGTTGAAGGGTCAGTAGGGACAAATAACCAGAAACTGTTCATTGATACGGTTTGGGGATAAGAAGCAGGCTTCTAAACCATTTTGAAGAGTTTAGAACTGTTGAAGCAACTAATGTAATTGGTTTCAAAACATAGTTGAATAAATCTACAAATAATATTTTTGCTTTGCTTTAGCATACTGAAGGCATTTTAGCCTCGCTCTTTATCCAAAACGGTTCCCAGAGCACCTTACAGATTGATAAAACACACTAGAGATCCTGTCCTCAGGTTCAAAAGTATGACACAACACAAAAAAAGCTTGGAGAGGAATAAAGCAAATAATCACTCATTCTTAAGGGTTTTTTTTTTTTTAAAAAAATCCAAATGAAGATGTAGGCCCCCAATGTGAATTGGGAGATGATAAATTAACCCTTTCTTTTAGCACCTATTTGAAATATTTCTCCTCAAGCTGTTATTTGCCCCATGGAGCAAAACATACAGATACAACAAGTGCTATAAACCTAAATGGACAATAACCTGTGAACTTTACAGAGAAAAGTGTGCTTAAGCTATACAAAAGGAAAAAGATACATATCACCATAGTGCTGATAGTCTCCACGTTTTTCTTCATTCTGTATGGCTTCCTGCTGACGGCAAGCAAGTGTCATATAAAGCTCACTTGCCAAGAGTTAGACACCATAATGGGGTGAAGTATGAAACAAGAGTTTCGTGGTGGTACAAACTCTCAAAAGGTCACAATCCATTTTCTGTTTAGAAAAAAAAACAACATTCACCTAGAACCAGGTTGTACATAAGCAGTAGACTGTGGCCTGAGAAGCTATGCATTTATTTCTGATTTCCTAGTCTTTTAACAGCATAATTGGTAGAAATCTTCACGGAAACTCTGCTTCTAGGAGAAGTCCTATGGTTGAGTCGCTCTGTGAGCCGAGGTTTCAGAATATAAAATGACTTCTTTCTAGTGTCAATAGTCAATGTCAAATGTGCACAATGTAGCCAAACTGTCTCATCCGTAGAAAGATGAAGCTCCAGTTCTTCTCTTTAAAACAGAATTCTGGAACTTGATCCTGCAAGATGCTAAGCCCTCTGATTCAGAAAGGTATTTAGGGTTATCCGTAAGTGTGAGCACATGAGAATTCATATGGCTGTCACTGATGCTGTTGAGAAGCTTTACACTTCCTTGAGAACTCTGGGATCAAAGAAGGGGGCCCAGCAGCTTGCATTATCAATCCCTTTTCAGTACACTAATTTTCAATTATCCTCATTCAGAAATTAGAAAGCTCTACACACTTTGAATTGTAGGATTTTTTAAAAAAGTATTTTACTTCTGTTCATACTTACAAAACTTTGGATAATATTCCCCCCACCCACCCCCGGTGATTAAGCCTGCAGTCATACATATTTACCTGAGCAGAATGAGTTTTCTTCTCTCTTCTGAGTAGACATGCACAGGATTGCACTGTTAATTATAGTTGCAACTGAAAGCAACCACTGATATAATTCAGAGGAGAAAAACAGCTTATTATTTCCCTCGATTTTATTATTATATGTGGATTTCTCAAACAGCTTTTGTTAGATCAGCTTCTTGCACGTGAGCCAAATTTTGAGTGAGAAATGTATCTTAACAGTTCTTTGCTGAAGTTGCAAACAAGAACTGCTCCCATAAAACTGCTTTACAGCTCAAGCATGCACCATGTCATTCATTGTTGAGTTCCTTCCCCTGCATAGGCTGTGTTGCATTCTCAGTTTAGCTTTCCGTGCTGCCCCAAATGGAAAACTTGCTATCACAAGTGATCTCCTTCTGACACTCACAAAAGACATATTTGATTTCCCCCCCAACAATACCTAGCTATCTTTACTTACATTTCCATAGCTAAATCTAAGCTGTGACTTTTCTTTTTATCAAGTCTTGAAAACTGAGCAGAAAAGTCTTGCTTTTGCATTCCAGTTTGAGGAAGCTAGAGACCTAAACTATCTAGCTGAAAAGCATCAGATATACTTTTGTCATCACAAGCAAGGGTGCTGCACAGGTTGTGGCTATGCACATATACTGTGTGCTGGGGAATGAGGGTTCAGAATAAAGTTACGGAAAGTGTGTGTTTTGTAGTTGAAACTGAGTCATGATGAAAACAAAATGCCCTGTTCTCATCTGTTCTGTACGTTCTTCTAAACGTGAGACACTCACAGTGCAATTCAAAGCATGTCTACTCATGAGTTCATTAGTGCTTACTACCAGGTAAGTAGATATAGGATTTCAGCTTTCGTGTCTATCATTCAGACATTAATGCAATTCTATTCTTACATGCTCACTTTAGAAATATAAATGTGCAACTATTCAAGTATTCTGAAAGGGTTTTGGAAAACATATTTACAGCACCAATAATAATCTACTGTAACTTTTACCATGTGTTGCCTATATACTCTTAAAAACATATTATACAACCCACATCTTACTCCATACTAAGGGCAGGGGGTAGAATTAGATTCAGTTTGCATGCAAAGCAGAATTTATAAAATTTGTACTTTCCAAAACAATATAAGAACTGAAACTGAACCATCCTTCAAAATTTGCACTTCTCTGAATTTTGCAGTGCAGTTCTACAGGGTTTTCAAAAATGTATATTTCAGGGGGAAATGTGCATGAAATGAATGTATTGTATTAGTGAAAATAACATACAACAATGCATTGTATTTGGAAGTGTTGCTTGTGAAAGATTAATACATTAGTCAGAGCTACACAGAAAAAAATCGCACTAAAATGTTGAATTTTTTTCGTGAAGATTAGAAAGACAACTTTAGATTGCTGAAGAAACATGGAAAACCAAGTTTAAGATTACAAAAAAATGATAAACGGAGGGAACCAAAATTGAGAGATCCTTCAATCTCTATCCCAGACACAGTTATGTATATAGAAGGACTTGGCATCAGGCTCAGTGGAGCCTTTTTCCTTCCCTCCCTTTCCAGAGATTGTGAGTGTGTGTGTATGTGTATTCATGCTAATCCCTGTAACCAAGCAGAGGGCAGTACACTTCTCCCACATGCACTTTCAGCCATTCCTCTCCGATGCCCTCAGGTTCCAGTCTCCAACAGTTTTTTTGGGAAATTGATCTGGACCATGAATTTTGATTCTGAGGATGCTGCATTCTTATTTTTATTCTGTCTTTTGTGTGTTTTTATATTGTAGTTTTATGTTGTGAACCGCCCTGAGATCTATGGCTTAAGGGCAATATATAAATTGAATAAATAATAACAACCTGTGCAGTTGTGAAATCATAGAATGCAGAGACATAAGGCCTAAGAGTTAAAAGAAGAAAGTGTTACAAATAATAACATAATAGGGCTATATGGCCTGAAGTTTCAAGACAAAACAATGATTTGAAGGGCAGTCAATTGAAGAGAATTCTGCTGTGATAGATGTAGTCAAAGTAAAACAGATACGATGATAGAAATAGATCTTTGATTACAATATCCTCTTCTCTACTATGTTTTTTCCTTTGTTGGCAACAGCCAGGGCTGATCCAAGACATCTTCCTGCCTGAGCAGAAGAGCAAATGGGACTTCCCTCGCCAAGTCAAAATGCATAGTACTCAAGGCTGGCAATGTTATTTTGGTGCCCGAGGCAGATATTCCTACAGGTGCCTCTCATTTGGAGTAAAAACATTATGATTAGTAGTAGTAGTAGTAGTAGTAACAACAACATTTTCCTGCTCTTTGATGTCACCCAAAATCAACTGCCTGAGGCTGCTGCTTCACTCTGCCTAATAGTAGGGCCAGCCCTGGCAGCAGCTGTCTCTGTCTTCAGCTTTCCTATATATTTTCTTGCAGAACTGACACTGGAAACCAAACAATGGCCATGTTCTGAAGAATACTACTGCTTGGTGATTGTAGGAAAGCAAACTCACCTTGCATAAGGGAAAACTTGTCAAATTTCCATAGATTCAACCCATAATGTCAGATCTGCCTCAAGCCAAAAAAGGATGGGATTATAAGGAGCAACATGACCTGAAAAGTGAAAAGAAAGCAGAGGCTAGACAATGCAAGGCGAAGCACAAACAAAGCTTAGTTGAGAGCTAGACTGAAAGCATTCTTTGACAGAAGAATCTGGCTCCATTTGTTGTTTAGACTGGAGAAATAGTCAGAGTCAGTTGTCACATTGCCTGCTCTGGTTGATTGGGTATTTTCAAGGCACTGGTTGAGCTCTTTGCAGTTCCTTCCGTTGACCAGATCTTAATGGTAGCATATAGGTTAAGTCTTTGGCCAAAATCTCTAGGGTCTGCAGCCTGTTTGAGTGGTCCAAATAGTCGTGATCAAACCCTGAAAGGCACAAAACCCAATGATAAACAAATTGATACATCACATGAAAAACCTAAACAGCATCTTAAAAAGCAGAGACATCACCTTGCCAACAAAGGTCCATATAGTTAAAGCTATGGTTTTCCCAGTAGTGATGTATGGAAGTAAGAGCTGGACCATAAAGAAGGCTGATTGCTGAAGAATTGATGCTTTTGAATTGTGGTGCTGGAGGAGACTCTTGAGAGTCCCATGGACTGCAAGAAGATCAAACGCATCCATTCTTAAGGAAATTAGCCCTGAGTGCTCACTGGAAGGACAGATCGTGAAGCTGAGGCTCCAGTACTTCATGAGAAGAGAAGACCACCTCATGAGAAGAGAAGACTCCCTGGAAAAGACCCTGATGTTGGGAAAGATTGAGGGCACAAGGAGAAGGGGACGACAGAGGACGAGATGGTTGGACAGTATTCTCGAAGCTACCAGCATGAGTTTGACCAAACTGTGGGAGGCAGTGGAAGACAGGAGTGCCTGCCGTGCTCTGGTCCAGGGGGTCACAAAGAGTTGGACACGACTAAATGACTAAACAATAACAACAACAACACCACCACTGTATACAGAGCTAGCAAAAGAGTGGGAGTACCCAGCTCTTTTGAGAAATAAGCCATTTCTGGATGAATGATTAAGTACTGTAAAAGAGAGAGAAAGAAAGAAAGAAAGAAAGAAAGAAAGAAAGAAAGAAAGAAAGAAAACAACAAGTTCATTATGAAACATAGCTTTGATTTTTTACATACATGCTTATAGGTCAGCTGAAATGTGCAGGTTACTGACCAGCAACGTTGCCAAGTCACTAGTGTTCAACCAGCTCCAAATTACTTGGGGAAATTGCCAAGTATAATTGCCTATTCCACTGCAAGCCTCTCTCCATGCCATGAGAGGTGCCAGGAAGTATATGTTTCCTGCCACAGTGTTGTACTCTGAGTACAGATCGTGTATGAAATCAAAACGTCCCAATCTTTGTGTTTCATTTTCCAGCTTTCCTCTTTGCATTTCTTTATGTATGTAGTCATTGTAAATAAATGTATGCAGCTGCTACCTTATATCTGCTCTGCCTTACTTAATCGCCTTAGAATAAATATTATGAAGGGTGCTACAGAAATAGCTTAAATAAATAAAATCTGTTCTCATGGTGCAGAAAGCAAATAAACAAAAACTCTGCTTCACACATCAAAGTGAGCAGTATTTTTTCCTTCAAGATACTATTTCTGTGCAAAAACAAGGCTATAACACCACAATCCTATGTTAAGTCTACTGAGAAGTAACATCCATTAAATTCATTGTGATTTACTCCAATGTAAGTGTTCACAGGATCGGAGCCTAAGCTGTACAAAGCAGAGCATAGTCCGCTGACTGGGAACTGGCAGATGCTTTCCATTTCAACTAGGGCCAGGGCCTTTTCAGTACTGGCTCCAACTTGGTGGAAAGCTCTGTCACAAGAGACTAGGGCCCTGCGGGACTTGACATCTTTCCGCAGGGCCTGCAAGACAGAGCTGTTCTGCCTGGCCCTTGGTTTGGACTCAGTCTGACCCTTATTTTTCCCTCCCCTTATGGTTTTGATTTATGGGCTGCTATGACTAAAATGAGGCTGCATTTTAAATTGTATTTTAACCCGTATTTTAATCAACTGTTTCCCCCCCCCCCTATTATGTTTTATTGTAATTTTATTGGTGTTAGACGCCCTGAGCCCGGTCCTGGCCAGGGAGGGCGGGGTATAAATAAAAAAAATATTATTATTATTATCTGCAAGGAAGCCACTGACACCATGAAATGGTGGCCATAGTTTGAGCTGATTCAGTGAAGTATCGCTGCAGGTCTTTTTTCCTAAAATACACCTCTTATTTTATCCTCAAGTGACTAACGGTGAAATCTGTAATCGAATATAAATAAATATAGTTGAAAACGATTGCAACTATAGCTGGCAAGACCTAGGTATGGGGTTGTGGAGACACTTTCCCTAAATAAGGGAACATCTCGTTGACATGATGAAAACATTGGTTGTGTTTGTGCATTGTTTAAGCCAACCTTGAACTCTCTCTTTCTAGAGATTTGCAGGAGCCAGGCAAAATCAGTGTTAGAACAGAGTAAGCAGCATTCTGGAGCTGCCAACCCAGGGGAATTCTAGAAAAGAGAAAGTGAGAGAAAACATGCTTGTACAGGAAGCTCTAGAACTTGTTGCTTGGGACAGATGTATATGTGGTGGACTCTGTCAAGAGCTGCAGGACTCATAATTCTTTAGTTAGGTAAAGGTAAAGGGACCCCTGACCATTAGGTTCGGTCGTGGCCGACTTTGGGGTTGCGGCGCTCATCTCGCTTTATTGGCCGAGGGAGCCGGCATACAGCTTCTGGGTCATGTGGCTAGCATGACTAAGCCGCTTCTGGCGAACCAGAGCAGCGCACGGAAACGCCGTTTACCTTCCCGCCGGAGTACCTATTTATCTGCTTGCACTTTGACGTGCTTTTGAACTGCTAGGTTGGCAGGAGCAGGGACCGAGCAAGGGGAGCTCACCCCATTGCGGAGATTCGAACCGCCGACCTTCTGATCAGCAAGTCCTAGGCTCTGTGGTTTAACCCACAGCGCCACCCGTTAGTGCTTGCATATTAAAGATAGGGGTGCAGTGAGTGCCTAGGGCTCCTCTAGGCTTTTGTGAGCCTTGGTTCATAGTTGTTCAGTTGCATTGCTTCATGCCAAGATGGGATGGGGGCAGTGTGGAGCACCAGCAGTAGCACCGGTTTGGCTCCGCTGGCTTGTTTGCACAACGCTGACCTCACCCCTACCCCTTTCTGCCCTAGTACACAGCAGTGGCACAAACGGAAGGAGTCACTTAAGTGGTTCAGCTCCACCATGCCATTCGCTGCTGTATATTTTCCCCATGCTATAAATCATATCCCCCTTCCTATAGCAACTCATTTCTGATTCGAGGATTTCCCCTGTCTTAGTGGCATAGTACTGCATTCTTAATTGTAATTATAATCTATTTTGAAAAGTGTTACATTTATGCTTTTGACAAGGATGGGAGTGTTGAACACAGATTTTTTTTTTTTTTGCCCTGGTATGTTTCACAATAATATTTGCTATATTTATCTCTAAGAAGGATGGTGCATCCACCAGGATCACATGAGTTAGAGATTTGTTTTCCTTACATTGAAAGGTACCACCACAATTCATATATATTGACTCTTCAGGGCGGCAATACGTGTTGTCTTTGGGTAATGTAAAGTTTCTACGTAAGGTAAAACTGAATTTTGTTACTGCTCACCATTACAGTGTCTTCATGGCTCCGAACAAAACCAAAACTCAAAGGTCCATCAGTGAGCTGGAGAAAAAGAGATTGATGTGCGGTAATACCCCAACCCTGAAGGCAAATTCCTTTTCGCCCCATCTGCTGTCTCAAATGCCAAGCCCTAGAAATGTCACATGTTCCAAAGTAACAAACATGGTTAATGTGTGTGAATCTTACTCATCAGTACAGATTTCTCACAGAAAAAAGACTGCTCCCCCCACCACTTTTTTTGGCTTGCATCGAATGCTGGAGTTGAGAAGCCAAAACTGAAATAGGAAATGTGTTGCTTTATCCTGAATTGAGGCCACATAATATGTATTTTATGGTCATTTCATGTTATCTGTTTATCTTTTCGTCACAGTTGCTAGAGATGGGTGATCTCCCCACCACAAATTGGGCTCAGTAAACTGAGGTATTTTACATACCACAAGAGATTACCCCCCCCCGAAGGAGAAGCATATTTCTCTGTTGCAGCAAAAATGACAGAATCTTGTGGCAACTTAAAGACTAACCAATTTATCACGACATACATGTTTGTGGACTAAATTCCATTTCATCAGATGCATGGAGTGTTATCTTGAGTTACAGGTGTGCACAGGGGTTGGGGCAGGAGGGAGTTACAAGCAGTGAGATTGGAGGGAAAGAACAGAAAAGTAAGGGCAATGATAATCTCATAATTAACAGCGGTAATTAAAAAAAACAGTTGTTAATGACACAGACAGCCTGGCATTGGTAAGCCAATTTTAGCACCTTATATAACAGTGTCTTTGATGCTCTATGGAGTACTTTGGGTTCTTGTGTTATTTACTTCTATATCCAGTGGTGCAATGGATAATTATTCCTTATTTTTGTTTTTGTTTCCTCATTGTTGTTGTTGTTGTTTAGTCGTTTAGTCGTGTCCGACTCTTCGTGACCCCATGGACCAGAGAACGCCAGGCACCTCTGTCCTCCACTGCCTCCCGCAGTTTGCTCAAACTCATGCTGGTAACCTCGAAAACACTATCCAACCATCTCGTCCTCTGCCGTCCCCTTCTCCTTGTGCCCTCCATCTTTCCCAACATCAGGGTCTTCTCCAGGGAGTCTTCTCTTCTCATGAGGTGGCCAAAGTACTGGAGCCTCAGCTTCACAATTTGTCCTTCCAGTGAGCACTCAGGGTTGATTTCCTTCAGTATGGAGAGGTTTGATCTTCTTGCAGTCCATGGGACTCTCAAGAGTCTCCTCCAGCACCATAATTCAAAAGCATCAATTCTTCGGCAATCAGCCTTCTTTATGGTCCAGCTCTCACTTCCATACATCACTACTGGGAAAACCATAGCTTTAACTATACGAACCTTTGTTGGCAAGGTGATGTCTCTACTTCTCAAGATGCTGTCTAGGCCTGTCATTGCCCTTCTCCCAAGAAGCAGGCGTCTTTTAATTTCGTGGCTGCTGTCACCATCTGCAGTGATCATTGAGCCCAAGAAAGTAAAATCTCTCACTACCTCCATTTCTTCCCCTTCTATTTGCCAGGAGGTGATGGGACCAGTGGCCATGATCTTCGTTTTTTTGATGTTGAACTTCAGACCATATTTTGCGCTCTCCTCTTTCACCCTCATTAAAAGGTTCTTTAATTCCTCCTCACTTTCTGCCATCAAGGTTGTGTCATCTGCATATCTGAGGTTGTTGATATTTCTTCCGGCAATCTTAATTCCGGCTAGGGATTCATCCAGCCCAGCCTTTCGCATGATGAATTCTGCATATAAGTTAAATAAGCAGGGAGACAAAATACAGCCTTGTCGTACTCCTTTCCCAATTTTGAACCAATCAGTTGTTCCATATCCAGTTCTAACTGTAGCTTCTTGTCCCACATAGAGATTTCTCAGGAGACAGATGAGGTGATCTGGCACTCCCATTTCTTTAAGAACTTGCCATAGTTTGCCGTGGTCGACACAGTCAAAAGCTTTTGCATAGTCAATGAAGCAGAAGTAGATGTCTTTCTGGAACTCTCTAGCTTTCTCCATAATCCAGCGCATGTTTGCAATTTGGTCTCTGGTTCCTCTGCCTCTTCTAAATCCAGCTTGCACTTCTGGGAGTTCTCGGTCCACATACTGCTTGAGCCTTCCTTGTAGAATTTTAAGCATAACCTTGCTAGCGTGTGAAATGAGTGCAATTGTGCGGTAGTTGGAGCATTCTTTGGCACTGCCCTTCTTTGGGATTGGGATGTAGACTGATCTTCTCCAATCCTCTGGCCACTGCTGAGTTTTCCAAACTTGCTGGCATATTGAGTGTAGCACCTTAACAGCATCATCTTTTAAAATTTTAAATAGTTCAGCTGGAATGCCATCACTTCCACTGGCCTTGTTATTTGCAGTGCTTTCTAAGGCCCATTTGACTTCACTTTCCAGGATGTCTGGCTCAAGGTCAGCAACCACACTACCTGGGGTATACGAGACATCCATTTCTTTCTGGTATAATTCCTCTGTGTATTCTTGCCACCTCTTCTTGATGTCTTCTGCTTCTGTTAGGTCCTTTCCACTTTTGTCCTTTATTGTGGAAATCTTTGTACGAAATGTTCCTTTCATATCTCCAATTTTCTTGAACAGATCTCTGATTCTTCCCATTCTATTGCTTTCCTCTATTTCTTTGCATTGCTCGTTTAAGAAGGTCTTCTTGTCTCTCCTTGCTATTCTTTGGAAATCTGCATTCAATTTCCTGTATCTTTCACCATCTCCCTCGCATTTTGCTTGCCTTCTCTCCCCCGCTATTTGTAAGGCCTCATTGGACAGCCACTTTGCTTTCTTGCATTTCCTTTTCATTGGGATGGTTTTCGTTGCTGCCTCC
This sequence comes from Podarcis gaigeae, assembly GCF_964106915.1. Classification (NCBI taxonomy): domain Eukaryota; kingdom Metazoa; phylum Chordata; class Lepidosauria; order Squamata; family Lacertidae; genus Podarcis; species Podarcis gaigeae. Next base: position 21,660,626 of record NC_139683.1, on the reverse strand, counting down.
TGTATAATGTTACGAGCCTCCATCCATAGTTCTTCAGGCATTCTGTCCACCAAATCTAAATCCTTAAACCTGTTCCTCACTTCCACTGTGTATTCATAAGGGATTTGACTTAGATTGTATCTTACCGGCCCAGTGGTTTTTCCTACTTTCTTCAGTTTAAGCTTGAATTTTGCTATAAGAAGCTGATGATCTGAGCCACAGTCAGCTCCAGGTCTTGTTTTTGCTGACTGTATAGAGCTTCTCCATCTTTGGCTGCAGAGAATATAATCAATCTGATTTCGATGCTGCCCATCTGGTGATGTCCATGTGTAGAGTCGTCTCTTGTGTTGTTGGAAAAGCGTGTTTGTGATGACCAGCTTGTTCTCTTGACAGAACTCTATTAGCCTTTGCCCTGCTTCGTTTTGATCTCCAAGGCCAAACTTGCCAGTTGTTCCTTTTATCTCTTGACTCCCTACTTTAGCATTCCAATCCCCTATAATGAGAAGAACATCCTTCTTTGGTGTCACTTCTATAAGGTCTTGTAAGTCTTCATAGAATTGGTCAATTTCAGTTTCTTCAGCACAAGTAGTTGGTGCATAAACTTGGATTACTGTGATGTTAAAAGGTCTGCCTTGGATTCGTATCGAGATCATTCTATCATTTTTGAGATTGCATCCCAGTACAGCTTTCGCCACTCTTTTGTTGACTATGAGGGCCACTCCATTTCTTTTATGGGTTTCTTGCCCACAGTAGTAGATATGATGGTCATCCGAACTGAATTCACCCATTCCCGTCCATTTTAGTTCACTGATGCCCAGGATGTCAATATTTATTCTTGCCATCTCATTTTTGACCACCTCCAACTTACCCAGGTTCATGGTTCTTACATTCCAGGTTCCTATGCAATATTTTTCTTTACAGCATTGGACTTTCCTTTCGCTTCCAGGCATATCCGCAACTGAGCGTCCTTTCGGCTTTGGCCCAGCCGCTTCATCAGCTCTGGATCTACTTGTACTTGCCCTCCGCTCTTCCCCAGTAGCATGTTGGACACCTTCCGACCTGAGGGGCTCATCTTCCAGCGTCATATCTTTTATATGCCTGTTGTCTTTGTCCATGGAGTTTTCTTGGCAGGGATACTGGAGTGGCTTGCCGGTTCCTCCTCCAGGTGGATCACGTTTGGTCAAAACTCTCCACTATGACCTGTTCATCTTGGGTGCCCTGCTCAGCATAGTTCATAGCTTCTCTGAGTTCTTCAAGCCCCTTCGCCACGGCAAGGCAGTGATCCATGAAGGGGGTTTCCTCATTAGGTTTTGCTAATGCCTGTTAGTTCACCACACTTGCTGGCTCCATTACCCAGGGACTTTTGCCACTTCTTCCTTTGTTTCTCTCCTCTTTCCCTTCATTTTTCTCATTTATTGTGCAGGGACACAAAATGTATTTTAGTAGTGTACCCTTGTACAGGTGTTAACTGCAGAATGTTTAAATTTTAAAAGAAATAGATATCAGATTGGAGACCAACAGAATTCTGAGAATGCTTTTTAAAAATCCAGTATTGTTTTGAACCTTGAACTGAGCAGCTGGATTTATCCCAGACCTACAGTAGGCTAGGCTGAAAATTAAGATGGCCTGTAGATTAGAAAGGGGCTCCCACTTGAAAGACTTTAAATACCAGTCTGTAATATAATAATATAATATAATATAATATAATATAATATAATATAATATAATATAATATAGTATCCTTTTCCAACTGTGTTTTCTAAGTCAGCTGTGAAGAACTGGAAGCACCCTAGTTAAAATATTAAAAAAATAAAAAAAAGTCCAGTAGCACCTTAGAGACTAACTAAGTTTGTTATTGGTATAAGCTTTTGTGTGCATGCACACTTCTTCAGATACACTGAAACAAAAGTCACCAGACCCTTATATATAGTGGGAGGGTGGGGTGGGAGTTTTCTCAGGAGGGTCTTCTTTGGCGATCACTCGTAGCTGAGTAAGATTGTTTTCCATAAACACGGTTTTAACAGTGAGTCTGTAAGTGACTGTGGAGGCCAATTCTGGATCCACACGTCCTTCCACAGTGGGGACATTGGTTTCTGGGCGGGAGTTGATCACGGTGTGGATTTACCAAGCGTGCCTTCCTCTTAGCATGTTTCTCCCTTGCGTCCTGAGTTCAAGTGTCTTCAAAGCCCATGACACCTTTGATAAAGGCTGTTCTCCAACTGGAGCGCTCGCAGGCCAGTGTTTCCCAGTTGTCAGTGTTTATACTACATTTTTTTTAGATTTGCCTTGAGACAGTCTTTAAATCTCTTTTATTGACCACCTGCATTACGCGTTCCATTTTTAAATTCGGAATAGAGTAGTTGGTTTGAAAGACGATCATCAGGCATCCGCACAACATGACCAGTCCAATGAAGTTGATGTTGAAGAATCATTGCTTCAACACTGGTGATCTTTGCTTCTTCCAGTACACTGATATTAGTTCGCCTGTCTTCCCACGTGATGTGTAAATTTTTTTGGAGACACCGTTGATGGAATGTTTCAAGGAGTTGGAGATGGCGTTTATAAGTGGTCCATGTTTCACAAGCATATTGTAAGGTTGGCAGTACAATAGCTTTGTAAACAAGCATTTTGGTTTCCCTGTGAATGTCCCAGTCCTCAAACACTCTGCACTTCAATCGGGAGAAAGCCACACTCACAGAGCTCAGGCTATGCTGGATTTTGGCATCAATGTTAGCCCTTGTGGAAAGATAACTTCCTAGGTAGAAGTGATCAACATTTTCCAATGTTACACCATTGAGTTGGATTTGTGGTGCTGCAGAGGGGTTATTTTGTACTTGTTGGTGCAGCACTTTGGTTTTTTGGATGTTGAGTGATAGGCCAAGCTTTTCATAAGCTTCTGCAAAGATATTTAAGATGGTTTGGATATTTAAGATGACACTACGTTGTCATCAGCATACTGAAGCTTTGTGACTCTCTGCTTTCAACCTGTTCAGATTGAAGAGCTTTCCATCTGTTCGATATATGATTTCTACTCCGGTGGGGAGTTTCCCTTCAACAAAATGTAGGATCATGGCAATGAAAATAATGAATAGAGTTGGGGCAATAACACAACCCTGTTTAACACGTGGTCCCACTGTGAATGTTTCACTTTGAGAGCCATTGTTATCTGCGATTGTTGCTGTCATATTATCATAGAGGAGCTGAATGATGTTTACAAATTTATCTGGGCAGCCAATTTTCAGAAGGGCAGTAGGAGATGGGTGATTGACTCAATGGGTACGGTAAACCTGTTGACGACTGTTAACGACTGCAATTAGTCCTACAGAAAAAAGCTTTTCCCCACCTTCCCATTTTATATAAGGGTCTGGTGACTTCTGTTTAAGTGTATCTGAAGAAGTGTGCATGCACACAAAAGGTTATACCAGGCTTCCTCAACCTCGGCCCTCCAGATGTTTTGAGGCTACAATTCCCATCATCCCTGACCACTGGTCCTGCTAGCTGGGGATCATGGGAGTTGTAGGCCAAAAATATATGGCGGGCCGAAATTGAGGAAGTCTGGCTTATGCCAAGAACAAACTTCGTTGGTCAATAAGGTGCCACTGGACATTTTTTAAATTTTTATATATATTTCGACTGCGTCAGACCAACATGGCTACCTACCTGAATCTGGAAGCACCCTAGTCGCAATTTGCTGTGATAGCTGCTGTTTATCTCCCTTTCCTACATGCACCAGTTCTGCCTGGCTCCAGGTGCATTTGTTTGGGGCAAGGGCTGAAAAGGGGGTGGAGCCCTAATTTGGAGATGACTTAGCCCATTAGTTGCCTCTTGCAGCTTCAAACTCTGCTGCGTCTGTGTGCTCTACTGCTGGGTTCTAGAGAGAGTGAGTTGTCTCCTTGCTACTTCATCAGAGGCCAGCTCAATCACAATGTCAACTAAGTGACCCTTTGGGCAAATGTCAGATGTTCTAATCTGCCCTTACAATTGGCTCATTCATTGAAAGGAAGAGTTAAATTTGTTGGATGATGTGCAGATTAATCCAAGGAAACAAGAGTAGGCCATCTAACAGTATGGTGATTCTCAGCTGGTTATTCAAAGTTTATTGATTAGCTGATTTATTTACACCAGCTTGGAATTGTGTGTGTGTTTGTGACTTTTGGATCTCCCTACTGCAATTGTTCTATACCACACTGGGGGGTGACACATCCCAACTTTGCTTGTTTTTTTTAGAAGACAGCATTAGAGTGTTCCCCCTTCCCCAATTTAATTTACAGACACACATACACAAGGAGAGAGAGATGTAGGACGTAAGTAAGGGCAGAATAGAACCCTTAATCTTAATTATGCATTCTGCAGTATTATAAATGACTAAAGATTACTTCCAATGTTGGTATAATCTTATAGTGTGCAGATGTGGCTCTCTTTGGTATATGCCATCTTTACTGAACTCACAATTTCCATAATGCTGTCACATTCTGCATGGGAAGCAGATTTACAGATAGGTAATCCATGTAAGGTATTTTAAAGACAGCTTATTAAAGGATTGAGGCCTGCTGTTAAATTACATATGCTTTCAATTGCTATGAGGAGCAAACAGTATCAAGAAGTACAATAATTTAGCTACAGCTGGAGAAAGGCCTATTTAAAGTTTCGATGACAGATCCTTTAAACTTTTTCTTTAAAGTTCTTTTCTGCTTTATATCTATCCCTGTGTCATGTGGGGTTCTCTTTTATATTGTATAATTTCACCAGAAGGTCTAAAGTGTGTGTGTTAAGAAATTGAAATTTGGTCTTCAGACTGATACACTGAGTTTACAAAATGATTTGAGGGTTCCAGTCTCCACACTTGATGGCATTATCTAAACACCTGACAGTAACGACTAAGTCTTTGCATTTTTAGCATTGCTAATTATAAACGGCTCAAATCCACGTTCAGCGCTTATACCACTGCCTTCTTCAGTGAAGTGAGCTGTGATTATCCTGTTTTGTACATGAAGTTGTTTGAGCATATTGGATAGTGCCCCCATCTGTCTCTGGAAACACAAGACAATGTGTCACTTAACATGCCGTCTGCTCTCATTTACCCCCTCTAAAATGGCTCAAGATTTTCATTCAGTGTTGTTTATTTTGTCTCATAAAAAGTACATGTAATATTGGGTTTGCAAATTTCATATATGTATAAATTTTAAAAGCTGCAACGTTGGGATCTGGTGCCAAGACCTATTTGTCCAGAATTACAGTGCTGCAGAAGTGCAACATTATACAGACACAAAGCGTATAGAGCTAAAGGGAGACTGTGAAGCAGTCATTTCATAAAGGGAGCCAGGCCACGTGTTTGCATGTGAGCATCATTACAATCCGGGGGGCGGGAGGAAAGCTAGCAAAGCAAACACTATTATATCCTATATCCTTGAGCCATTCTTGCAATTGGATTTCAGAGCTTTAGCCTGAATGACTATTCGAGCCTGTGTCAAATTTTTGGTTTGGTGCTTTCTCTCTCGTGTGTGTGTGTGTGTGTGTGAGAGAGAGAGAGAGAGAGAGAGAGAGATAAATGATGCTGCCCAAACTAGACAGTTTCTTTTGATGCTTTGCATTTCTGTTAGGAAGCGTGTGATTTTTAATATAGTATGAACTTTTTTGCATTAATAATAAATATATGCAAGGTTATTCAGACCTATGGAGAGACAGAAATGCTAAAATCACCACCCTAAAATGTTCAAAATATAATTTGCTATTCTAATTTCTGTAACATAGCTTCACTGCAAAATATAGCTATCTCAGGCTATTAAATCTTTTTTTAATCTAAATACGCCTTTTTTTGCCTTCCTTAAGGTACTATCAGCTGACCAAATATTCCTATCAATAATGTGAAAGTGAATATGTTATAGTGTTCCCATTTAATAAATGTAAGGTAATATATTTTTATTTTGAAATATTTATGGAGTAAATTAACGAAATGGTGGTTCTACCCTTTTCTAATAAATCTCCTTTTGTATAGGTGTTAGAGGTTAATGGGTAGATTTTAAATTGCATTACACTTTTTGTAATAAATGAAATTATAAGACCTTTATTAAGTCAGATTTTGCATTTGTTTATATTCTCCCTGTATAGTGGAATCTCGGGTTGCGAACGTGATCCGTGTGGGAGGCACGTTCGCAACCTGCAGTGCCGCATCTGTGCACAAAGTGCATGCACAAAGCGCGATTCAGCATTTCTGCACATGCGTGAGCACCGAAACCCGGAAGTAACCCGTTCTGGTATTCCGGGTTCGGCGCGGTGCGCAACCCGAAATTGCATAACCTGAAGCGTCTGTAACCCAAGGTACTACAAAACAAATCTGAACAATAGAAACTTCAAAATCAGGGGGTGAATCTTGCAGATTTGTGCTAATGGTAAATATCCACAAGCTGTTCCTACTGCAAGAAAAAATAATTGCTTATAAAAACAAATCTAAGATGTACTTTTTAATTCTACATTCAAGCTGCAATTTATTTGCCTTGATTTGTAAAATGTCTTCAAGAAAGTCAATAAAGACATTAATACCACTGAAAAGAACTTTAAATACCAGGCTGTAAAAATGATCAATTATTGATTAGTTAATTTTGTTTTCTGCATGACTGCAAAATTGGAAATATAGTACCAACACACATCATTAAACTAATCAAATATTACATGAAATAAACTTGCTTAAATAAATGTAAAGCATATGTCTAATTAAGCAAAACAAGAAGTGTAAATAACATTGTATTAATAAGTTGAAGTTCCAATGCCTGTTTTTGAGGTGGGGGTGGTGTTTATGGGGAAATATTTTGAAATGACAAGAATATTGGGGTGGGGATGGGACTGTTTGAAGGTCAAACTAAATTCAGAATTATAAGTGAAAAAAATTGAAATGTAAATACCTAGATCTTTGATAGTGAAGTAATTAAAATGTATGGTTTTGCCTACTGTGTATAATAAGGGCTTATATTTGATCAACCATAAAAGTTATTTAATCATTTTAACCTTGGAATTCTACCCCACAGAAAAAAAAATCTACTTAATGGAAGTTAGCTGAGAAGCATTAGAGTATCACAACATCAAGACGGCTGAGCGAGAGGGCATGGAAAATTCAAGCACAGCTTATTTCTGCCATAATACTATAGCGGGTTGCATGACAACCAGTGGATGTGGATTTTGAAGTTACTTTATCTTTATTCAATGAGCAAATACTTAGCCTGTATTTATTTTGATAATTTCTATAATTAATCAGGTATTGAAGGCCTAATTTATAGCATACTCTCACTGTGATTCCAAGTGCCACATATTAAGTGTTTAACAAGCTCAGATAGCTTCAAAGAACAACAGAGCCCAAGTATTTATCTAGATATTGTGCCAGTCTTGGCAGGGCTAAGGCAATGGCAAAGTTGAATCCTGGAGGCTGAAGAGCTTTAAGACAGAAGGGGAAAAAAATCATATTTACGTGTGTACATAAATATGTTCTATTTAGATCCCACCTTTCCTCCTAGGAGCACAAGGTGGCAAATGTAGTTCTCCCCTTCCTGATTTATTATCACAACAATCCTGTGAGGTAGGTTGGCCTGAGGTATAGTGGTGGGCCAAAGGTCACCCAGTGAGCTTGATGATTAAGAGAAGATTTGAACCCTCGTCTCTCAGGTCCTAATCCAACACTCCAACCACTACACCAAACTGGAGTACACCAAATGAGCATGAATTCCCATGCCCCCAAATGCAACAGAAGCTTGCATTTCGGTCTAGCTGGGGTCTACAGAAGGCCCAAATAGGAAGAAGCATTTTGAAGAGCTCACCTAATCTCAGCGGTCTCCTTTCCTGTACTGCAAGTCAGAGACCCTGGAGCATAAGGGAGAGCTGAATTATTCCTATACAGTGGTACCTTGGGTTAAGAACTTAAGTCGGTCTGGAGGTCCGTTCTTAACCTGAAGCTTTTCTTAACCTGAGGTACCACTTTAGCTAATGGGGCCTTCCGCTGCTGCCACCGCGCCACCACCGAACGATTTCTGTTCTCATCCTGATGCAAAGTTCTTAACCCGAGGTACTATTTCTGGGTTAGCGGAGTCTGTAACCTGAAGCGTTTGTAACCTGAAGCGTCTGTAACCCGAGGTACCACTGTATATCAGAAAGCTCATGAGGAGGAAGATTCTGGCTTGGAGGGATTGGCATGATATCTGAGTGGAGCCAACGTAGGTTCTCATGGCACTTAAATAGTTACAGAGGCTGATCAAAAATACATTTTCCTGTCCTGGAGCATGTTGATTCAATTGATAAAGCTGCTATCCTTTGCCTTCTTACCAGGGAGGAAGCCCAACTAAGCTCAGTGGAACTTATTTCTACACATATTCCTATACTTCTCTACTTACTCTTACACTTACTTGTATAGGATTGTGCTATCGATGCATGGAGCAATTTGAACATGTAAATGAATGTGTCATTTGTACACACTGAGCAAAAGTTTCTTTCTTTCTTTCCCCAAGGAGCTCAAGGTGGCGTACGTAACTCCTCCCTCCTCATTTTATCCTCCTAACAACCCTACAAGTTAAGGCAGTAGGCCAGCCTCTTTCACAGAAGCATGACTTATTCAATGTCTGTTCTTCCTAAGGAAATTGAGGCCTCTTCCATCCTAGACCAAATATCTCCACAAATTCGGCAAAAGTCCGTAATCCCCAATGGAGTTATGACTGGGTTAATTTAAAGTAGAATTTGACTGAGGGAGAACCTTTGAAGTGACATTCTAAATTACAGATGAGTCATGATGAAAAATTGTTTTAATATTCAAAAATTATTTAGCTTAAGCATTTTGCATTTAGCTCTAGTTCCTGCCTAACATTGCGGTCAAGGTCCCTGGGAGCTTGGCTTGTGCTGCTATATCCCTTCATTTAGACATTGCAATAAAGTAGCTTCTGACTGCTTCAGTATATATGAATTGTTGGAGTTGGGGCGGGGGGTTAGCTGCAATTTAGAATGACAAACCAGCACTACCTTGCCTTCATTCACCCCTAAAATCAGAAGGAGTCTGGGGTGCTTCTGGATATCTGTAATCGCACCCCTAAGGTTCTGCATTCATGGAATTAAACAGTCCTCCAGCAGGAGCAGACAAGAAAGTCATGGGTGCCAATCTTTGGTCAAAAGGCAGAACTTCATAACAGCCTCCCCATATTATCCTTCTTAATCTGGACTATGGTATTCTACAGAGAAGAGAACAGTCAAAAATGAAATGCACCACACTATTGATTAAGATTATTGAAGCATGTGGTCACTGTTATCTGAAATGTTTCTATAACTATTGCTAGGACAAATGTTTTGCAATCTTGAACAGAAGGCTTATGTTGCTGCTTGAGTGCTCATCATCTTGGGACCGCAGGACTACTCTAGATGTCAGTATTCATTGTCTTGCACAGAATGATGATGCAGCAAAAAACACTGAAATATCCAGCAAGATATAGAATTCATTTGTATATAATGCATTTGTTCTACTTAGAGTAAACTCATTGAAATTAATGGACCTAAGTTAGTCATGCCCATTAATTTCAATGAGTCAAGTCTGAGTAGAACTAACATTGCATGCAAACTATAATGCAGGCATACAGAAGTTCAAATCAAACCTGCCTTTTTTACGGTGTTTTATCAGTGCACACAAGCATGTTGTTAATATAGAGAAGAAGATGCAAATTAACCGAAGGAACTGAAAGCTGCATGCATGCTCCAACTTCAAATTAATTTTAGAAAATTTTCTACTTTCTTCAGGCTTCCCTAAATGAAACCACTGCAATCCTCCCCATGTAAAATCGTAGCTCCCAATGTAAAATACCAAAGTAAGATAATTCAGGAGGAGTGGGTCACTGAACAGACTGAACCAGAGGAACAATTTTATTTATATTTTTTCACTTCTCTACATTTGGTTCCAGAGTGGCTTCAAAAATTAAAATATGAATAAATTACAAGACACATAATAAAAAATAACCAGCAAAAACAGGACAGGCAGACAGATTTTTAAATATCCAAAGCAGTTTACAAACCTGGGAGGGTAAAAAGGGGATTTGCTTGGTGCCTAAAAGAAAGCAAGGGCAGCTCAGAGGTGGATGTTGCACAGCCAAAAAGTCCCTCTCAAGTTGACACCTTCTTCACCTCTAGCAAGAAGGGATAGAGAGAAGAGCCTCCGCTAGTGATCTCAAAGTGCAGTCAGGGGGATGTGGGAGAAAGTTCTTCTTCAGGCTCAGTCCCATCAAGATGGGAATCTCCTGCAATTTGTGTAAGTTTTATATAGAGTTTGCAAACAAAACAAACATGTCTACCTTAAGACTTAATTTGCATGACTTGCAAACGTGCCCCTACATTACCAGCTCAATTTCATGATCTTCTTTTTATTCATTTAACAAAATGTATATGCCGCTTGGTTGTAAACAGAGATTTGAGTGACTTACAAAAGATAACATTAAAATTGCCAATAAAAGGCAAAGTTAAAAATGGATATTAAAAAAAATATCAAGGTATAGTTAAAATCAATCCTTAAGCTAAAAACAGATTGAAACACAAGCAATTTTCTACAGGTCTGGATAGACTGGCCTGAACAAAACTGTGTATAGCAAGTGCTGAAAATAGTACTGTGATGGTGTTTGCCTGATATCAATAGGCAGGGTATAGGTACTTCCATGCTAAAAGAGCAATTTCTTACAAGTGCAGAACAAATATTGTGTAATGGCAGCTGTTTCACAGATCAAGTGGTTGAGGAGGCATATATGGACTGAAGTAGCCTTGAAGGTGATAGACTTTTGGGTAGCCCAGTTCAGAGACTTCCTTTTCCATTAGCGATGCAGCATCTATTTGCCCTTTGGAAGGAAATGTTTCTCAATAACCATCCGTTTTGAAGAAGAATCCAAGCTGTTCCCTGACATCCATTTAAATTGTCCATACTGCACATTGTCAACATGGAGCCAAGTTCTTTAAATTATGAGAGGAAAATTCTGTGATTTGGGTCCTGCTGCGACATGTCATCACCCCTCCTTGCCAACTGTGAGCCATTAAAGAGCACAAGAGAGCGATGCATGCAGAGCACCTTGCTCCAGATTAAACTCACTCTTAGTTTTTGACTGATATTAATGACTATATTTTGACTGTTGCGATGAATATTGAATGCCCACAGGAAAGCAGAATTAATTAAACTTTGTGATGACTACTGGACAACCACTAGCGTTTGCCTAGGGATCAACAGGTGGGTTCCTACTTTCTGGAGGGGAAGAACATTATTGAAGAAGGTTGTGTTCCTGGAACCGATCAAGTTGTGCTTTCCAAAAATAAAAGAAGTCAGCTGGTGGTCTTGCTTTTAATTATGGAAGACTGTGAGAGTTGCTATGACACATTTGTTTCATTTATGAGGAAGATGTTCTTGTATTTTATTAAGTCTTTTGAAGAACATCTGTAACTCGCTGATAAGATTTTCTTTTATATCATGGATAGCAGAGTACAGTTCAACTCCATCAAGTACTGAGTCCCCGATATGTTTACAGAAGACTTTCGCCTCTGAAGTCAAAATTCACCAAGCGCTGCTGCCTAGGTATAATGCTGTCATATCTATCCGTTTATTTTGGGAGAATATTTTGTTAGGCACAAGGTGCTCCTCTGGATTTGGCTAAGTCCTTGAAGGCTCCCCCCCCCCCACGGACCTTAATTAAAATAGAGTCAAAAATAAAACAAGAAAGAAGCTCTTCCAATAGAAATAAAGTATCCCCTCTTGGATAAGTCTTGAACAGATCTCCCCCTCCCTTTTCATTTGCAGTAGCACCGCAGAGAGAAGCTACTCTGGCACATGCCAAAGCAGCCTTTGAAACCACATTCCCCATGCCAGACCTCCAGTCTCTGCTATGAATGAGCCTCTTTGTAACACTGATCAGTTGCAGCTTAGGCACCATGTTCTCCCTATAAGTTGCACTTCACCTGAGTAACAGTGACATTGCCACGTAACCAATCAGATCTGCATATATGATGATGTCATGGAGGGCAGATACAGCTAATCTAGAGTAAGGGCAGAGGGACGGGGTGGTGCTGTGGGTTAAACCACAGAGTCTAGGACTTGCTGATCAGAAGATCAGCGGTTCAAATCCCTGCGACGGGGTGAGCTCCCATTGCTCAATCCCTGCTCCTGCCAACTTAGCAGTTTGAAAGCATGTCAAAGTGCAAGTAGATAAATAGGTACCGTTCTGGTGGGAAGGTAAGCAGCGTTTCTGTGTGCTGCTCTGGTTCGCCAGAAGCGGCTTAGTCATGCTGGCCACATGACCCGGAAGCTGTACGCTGGCTCCCTCAGCCAATAAAGCGAGATGAGTGCCAAAACCCCAGAGTTGGTCATGACTGGACCTAATGGTCAGGGGTCCCTTTACCTTTACCTTTTTAGAGTAAGGGCAGTTCTGCTTAAACCTTATCATGAAATAGCTGTACAAATGGATTTAAAGGTTTCAGTGAAATACTTTCACCATTATCACTGTTATTTTTTAAAACCTTTAGATCCCTGTTCATTAAGGGACCCCCCCCCCCATTTCTAGGGTTACTGATAAAAAAGCTACTTCACACAGACTGGTAATAGATTTCCTTATGGTGCCACTAGGATATACGTTCTCCAGAGTCCACCTATGCATTTTGTATCCCTCCCCACACCTACAAAAAATAATAAAAAAATAATTCCCCGGTCCCCATGACTTGAGACATGGACTTTTCCTCCTAATTTGTGTTCAATGGGAATAGCTAGATTCTAGTAGATGCTACTGGACTTTTGACTCTCTTAAGACTGTAAGAGTGATAACCATCACCATTGCTGGAAATTACTTCATACTTTTCACTAGATGAGTTGAGCACAAAAGTTACCCTGGTCATGTGCTGGGCTAGGAGCTGAGCACCTGTGATGGTTCACTTCTAGAAAAAGACAGAGATAGGCCATTCTAGGATTATGAACATTTGGAGAGTTGCTACACTCTGATGTTGTACTACTGAATAGTTAATACATACATACATACATACATACATACTTGTATTTGTATGCTGTTTTTTCACTAACAAACACACAGTGCAAAAACAACTCCATAATAACACAATAAATCAACAACATATTAGCAAATATAACAACATACCAAAAAAATCAGTACTATAAACTTAACAATATTACATGAACAGCATTACAATAGCTTGTTCCTAGAAAGACCTCTCCCATGATGGTGCTCACAGTCCCTCTGCTGCAGCAGCAACTACTTATGTATAGGGTTAGGGTCAGGGTCATTCATTCATTCAGGTAGCACTGTATGAATTTTTTCAAAACCTGTACATAAGACTAGAGCACAATATCCTTAGTCCACTTATTTGTATTGTACAATCTGCTAAAGTTAAAGGAGCATTTTAATTTTTCTTTCTTCTGCATTATGCCATTCTTTCTCAGCCTTGGGTCTTCAGATGTGTCGAACTACAACCCTCATCTATCCTGACATCTATCCTGAGGATAATGTGGGTTGTCCAGCAATATTTGGGGTCCCAAGGCTGCATTAAAGCATCACAACCCCTTTTTGTGTGTGTGTGACTCTGGTTTGGAATCATGTTCCGAACTCTTACAAAAAAGCCATTAGACATACAACGCATTCGGACAATTATTAATGAGGTAAAATTAATTAGGATTAATCTTCTCCTAGTGGTGGGCCCCACAGACAATTACAATTAGCAGCTTGCTGCTTACTGTGTGTATTTCTTGTCAAGTTAATGCATACGAATTTGTCTCTGATATCTTTTGTTTATTAAATATATATGATTAAATTTAATTAACCCATAAATAGGAGTATAGGCTTAGCTCATCTAATTGCAAGTAGCATGCACTTTTTCTCCTCAGAAATAAGTTATTGAACTTAATGAACAGATTTAAAACCTCCAGTTTAGCAGGAAATCATATGCCAGTGAATAGAGAACTGCATTCTAAAGCATATTTGGCATCTTCTGGGTGTAGATTCTTATGCAGCCAAAAACGACACCATCCCCACAAAAGAATGAGGCATTGACAGGCTCAGGGAAACCCCAAGGTTTGAAAAAATTCAAAAGGAAAATCTTGGTTTTTTGGGGGGGGGGGAATCTTGAGAAAAGGAAAAAAATAATATGGCATACATTTAAAGAACCTAACTTCCACCAAAGAACTGCAGTTTACTCCTCCCACACCTACTATTCCCAAACTAGAGTTTTTAGGATTCTTTTGGGGGAAGTAATCTGCCTTAAATGTCTGGTGTGTTCAGTGATGACTAATCATGGTCAGTGGTCACAGAATGCTGGGTGATTGTTGAAAGGAGGAAGAGATGAGCAGCAGAGCAAGGGAAAATGAAATATGCATGGCTAGCTGACCTCTCAGCAGTTATATTCCAAATCTAACTATTTTCTAAGAGCAATGGCAAAATGCCCACACGTTAGCAATCTCGAAACCATGCTATTTTATTATATTTAATTTTTATGCTATTTATTTATTTTGCAAAAAAGCCTATGCACACCTGAACACAAGTACGATATGATATGATAATCTTTATTGTCATTGTCCCCCACACACAGAACAACGAAATTGAAAAAATCTACATCAGACATTCAAAAACCAACAAGTGATTTACATTGAGGTCAATGGGATTCACTAGTAGGTAAATGTGTTTAGGATTATAGTCTAAATTGTCTTTCTGACTGGGGCTGATAATCAAAGGCAAAAATATAACCCTTGATATAGCCTTATTCCTTTTAAAATTGGGTACCAAATCTGTGGCTGAAATGAAGTGTAATGTTGAGATTCACAAAACAAATATTCATCTACATACGTACTTGATAAACACAAGTTCAAACTTCGATTTTGATTTCACCAGCCTAGTGTCCTCCAGATATTTAGGACAATATCTCGCCACATCAGTTGTGAATATTAGTCACAGCTATGCTAAAAATGTTACATAGATTTGACATCTTATCTTTGTCAATTATGAGAATTTCAGTTTACAAATCATTATTTGTTTTGTTGATTCAGTTGTTTGCTGCCTTATATTATGATACCTTTTATATTTGTAGAGCTACTCGTTAAGAGCATGGAGTTTGTATGTGAGCTGATTGTTCCCCATATCAGATTAGCTATGAATTCAGCCTCAGCTCCCCATGTGTAATATGTTAATATTGTCCGATCTTAACAGAGTTATTGTGGAATGCAGGGAAAACCAGGAGGGTTGTAAGTTGAGAAATGCACATATACTATGTACAAGAGTTTGCATAACTCCGTGTGACTCTAATGGTAGAGCATCTGCCTTGTACAGTGGTACCTCGGGTTACATACACTTCAGGTTACATACGCTTCAGGTTACACACTCTGCTAACCCAGAAATAGTGCTTCAGATTAAGAACTTTGCTTCAGGATAAGAACAGAAATGAGGCTCTGGCGGCACAGCAGCAGCAGGAGGCCCCATTAGCTAAAGTGGTGCTTCAGGTTAAGAACAGTTTCAGGTTAAGAACGGACCTCCGGAACGAATTAAGTACTTAACCCGAGGTACCACTGTGTTCAGAAGCTCCCAGATTCATTCCTCAGGTTGGAATGAGAGAGGATCTCTGTCTGATACTCTAGATATCCACTGTCAGTAAGTCCAGGCAATACAGAACTAGATGGACCAATCATTCAGTGCAAGACTGCTGTCTTTTTTCCTATGGAAATGTCTTTGGATATAACTTGATTTGCTCTGTGTGAGCATATAGGGAATAGCCATGCCACATGTCGCAGTGATAGTCACATTTAATATTATGCCCCTATTCGTTCTACATTGCATTTTTTGAAACATCTAGAATAAGTTTTTATTTATAGGTTATTGTGATGATGGGGTCTTGCCATCTGTAATGTTTCATCTTTTGCAGATTTATTGTACACCTTTAAACAGACGATTGATTTTCCAGCTTCCTATGATATAGTATGTAACCTTCAGAATAACAGCACTAATTGCTCTGCGGTGAGCTTCTTTAAATAGGCTATTGGTTTCAGGTATTTGTTTTGGAACAGGTATTCTTTAAAAACCAAAGCTCTTCGGCTCTATCCAAGCCCACTTCCTCTTAGTAAGATCCAATCACACTTTATTTCTTCAAGTGACAAATATTTCCTGGTTTCATTTTGTAAGCTTTTTTTCTTTTTCCCTTTCTTGATTTCAGAGTGCTCTCCACTAAAGCAATCTTGCAATAATCACATGTCCCTCATTGTCCAGGATAAATCAAGCATATATAAAATTTCAAATTGCAACACCCTCCTCACAACCCCACCTTGAAATGTTGGATGGGATTTAAAGTGGGGAAAACATGCGTCCACAGGAGAAAATCATACTTGAAACAAGCTTGTGGCTTACTGTTTTCATCACAAAACATAGGAATGGAATTTTGTGCCCCAAAACCAGCAAGGAAAGTTCCAGCCGTATCCATGGTTCTCTCTTGTACATACATCCCTCTCTATCTCTCTTCTCCCTCCCTTTTGTAACCATGATAGCAATTTTCATTTAAAATTAAGGCAGATTGATGATCTTCAGTGTCTCAAAAATGTTTGCTGTACAATTCAGCACTTACTCTTGAGCAAGTTGCCCTTTTATTGCAGCTGTAGAATTGGCACAGAATTCAATTTTACCAGTAGAAACCCTGGGTATAATCTCTTGCAATGTACATAAACAGCAAGCACTTCACACAGTTTAGTTGCTACTTCCATTGCAATCCTATCTGTGCTGTCATCTTCAGGCTCTGATTGTAGTGTTCACATAAGCTTAGCATCAGTCATCACTGGTTCTGGTCTCTGTTGGTTCCGCTACATATTGCAACATATTTTTTTCCTTATACATTGCTTCCCTACTTTTTTCCCCTTTTCCATTTCTACATTTGACCTGTGTGATTACTATAGTTCGGTCTATGTAGTGCTGCTTGTGAAAAATATTCAAGAGTTAGAAGTGGCCAGAATGTTAACTGGTTCAGATCATGGAGGCCACATTACACCAGTCCTAAAAGTTGTTCAATTCTGGTTTTTTGCAATATAAAGCTTTATACTGCCCTTACTTTGCACATCTGAGAAATCTCTTCCTATATTCACACATAAACAGAATTGTAGAGTTGGAAAGGACCCTGAGCATCATCTAGTCAAACTCCTGCAATGCAGAAATCTCAGCTTCATCATACATGACAGATGGCCATCTACACAGCAGCGTGCGTTGAGATCATAAGAGGAAGCTCTTCCACAAGCTTGCATACCACCTGAAGAGCTTTAGAGAGAAGTACACAAAGCCTAGAGTGCTTGGAGTTGATATTAGCCCTCAAGTACAAAATGTTGGGACACGGGTGGTGCTGTGGGTTAAACCACAGAGCCTAGGACTTGCTGATCAGAAGGTCGGCCGTTCGAATCCCCGTGACGGGGTGAGCTCCCGTTGCTCGGTCCCTGCCAACCTAGCAGTTCGAAAGCATGTCAAAGTGCAAGTAGATAAATAGGTACCACTCCGACGGGAAGGTAAATGACATTTCCGTGCGCTACTGGCTAACACCCCAGAGGACAGGATCACACTTCAAAACGACCTTGACAGATTAGAGAACTGGGCCAAAACAAACAAGATGAATTTTAACAGGGAGAAAAAAATAATGAGAGGCACAATTACAAGATGGGTGACACCTGGCTTGAGAGCAGTACATGTGAAAAGGATCTAGGAGTTTTGGTTGACCACAAACGTGACATGAGCCAACAGTGTGACGCGGCAGCTAAAAAAGCCAATGCAATTCTGGGCTGCATCAATAGGAGTATAGCATCTAGATCAAGGGAAGTAATAGTGCCACTGTATTCTGCTCTGGTCAGACCTCACCTGGAGTACTGTGTCCAGTTCTGGGCACCACAGTTCAAGAAGGACACTGACAAACTGGAACGTGTCCAGAGGAGGGCAACCAAAATGGTCAAAGGCCTGGAAACGATGCCTTATGAGGAACGGCTAAGGGAGCTGGGCATGTTTAGCCTGGAGAAGAGGAGGTTAAGGGGTGATATGATAGCCATGTTCAAATATATAAAAGGATGTCACATAGAGGAGGGAGAAAGGTTGTTTTCTGCTGCTCCAGAGAAGCGGACACGGAGCAATGGATCCAAACTACAAGAAAGAAGATTCCACCTAAACATTAGGAAGAACTTCCTGACAGTAAGAGCTGTTCGACAGTGGAATTTGCTGCCAAGGAGTGTGGTGGAGTCTTCTTCTTTGGAGGTCTTTAAGCAGAGGCTTGACAACCATATGTCAGGAGTGCTCTGATGGTGTTTCCTGCTTGGCAGGGGGTTGGACTCAATGGCCCTTGTGGTCTCTTCCAACTCTATGATTCTATGATTCTACTGTGGTTCACCAGAAGCGGCTTAGTCATGCTGGCCACATGACCGGGAAGCTGTACGCTCGCTCCCTCAGCCAATAAAGCGAGATGAGCGCTGCAACCCCAGAATCAGTCACGACAGGACCTAATGGTCAGGGGTCCCTTTACCTTTACAAAATGTTACATAAGATATAGCCTTCAGTCTCTCTTTACTATATATCAGGAAAGGTCACTAGACCTCCACTATACATGTGTTTTTCATGGCCACAACAACCCCTCACTTTGCACCATGTAGAGCTGACAAGGTGCTGCTTCTCACCTGGCTAGTGACACTTCAAGTAGGTACCTCTTGTTTCCTTCTTACAAGAAATTAGATACCACCTGCCTTGAAGAGTCACCTTCCGAGTGAGAAGCACCTTGTGTGCTGTTTTTGGCTTGAGCAATGCTGTTTCCTTACTTTGTTGCATTTACTGACACTGTACTTGCTAACTTCTGTCAAAAGATAGATAACACTTGGAACAAATAATTTCTTTCTTTCTTTCTTTCTTTCTTTCTTTCTTTCTTTCTTTCTTTCTTTCTTAACTTCTATACTGCCCTGCACCTGAGGATCACAGTGCAGTTTGCAATATAAAAACACAAAAACGCATAATATAATAACAAGCAGAAAAATAATAACACCACTCCTCCCCTCTCTCTCATGCACACAGAGAGTTTTAAAGGCCATAGGTAGGCTAATCAACCCAAGGTGTGAGAGAATGTTTTTGCCTGGTGCCTAAAAATATGTAATGAAGGCACCAGGGGAGCCATCCTGGGGAGACCATTCTCCAAGTGGGCAGCTACCTCTTAAACAGAAAGTGGAATTTCATTCTGCTGCATAGATTATATCAGGGGCGGCTGACCTGCAGTCCAACAACATCTGGAGGGCCACAGGTTAGCCAGTTCTGGGTTAGACAACAGAAGTATAACACTGCCATCAATTAGAAGAGGGAAGAAATAAATTGGAGTTGCCTCATAATTATAGCAATAATATTACAATATGTTATGTAGCAGTGCTAGAAATGATTTTCTACACCATTGGAGTTTGCCGTGTGATGTTGGCCACCTTTGGTTTCCTTCTGTTGCTCGCTCTCTTGATTTTACAGGCATAAGAAGACTGTTTATTCAAAGAGCACCTTGCACTTGCAATGGGTTGCTGCTGAATCTAAAGCTTTGCCTGTCCCCAGCTCCCTATTACGTAATTTAGACTGGATTGCTGCTGTGTTTGTGATGTCTTTACTGTCTTTCCTCTCTGCTCCCCATATTATTTAAAAACTCCCTTTATATTTTACGGCACTTTAGGATGAACATTATACCAAAGCCAGAAACTGAGTTACGAAGAAAATACCTTATTCTTCTTCACAACTCAAAAGCAATACCTAAACTTTTCTTGCTGGCTACAGAATAAATGCTGCCTGAATGAGTAATGATTAGAAAGCTTTTGGAACTGTATTACCATAGGTGACAGCTCTGAGGAGATAGGCAGGTAATGTTAAGAGGCAAGGATAAGAGGCTATGACATTATGTCTGGAGGGTTAAGGACTCACAGTCAAAGCTTGAACTGCTATTACTGGATCAATACTTCTCAGTTCAACACTTATCTTGACTACTGGTTAGAGGCTTTTGTAGATATGAACACTGAGAGAGCAAAATAAAAGTGAAAAAAATGATTGTTGCTGTTCACTTACATGTGGATTGCTGAAGTTATTTAGGTTTCAGATCCACAATTCGCTTTTTTCGTGGGGTAAAATGCCGATGACCTAAAAACAGGATAAATGAATTACTGGAATGTCTCCCCCCCTGTTCTTCCTTTATTTTCTGCCAAAAGGAAGCAAAACTCTTTTCTTCTTTGTACAGGTCTCCTTTAAATTCCATTTCTACGCAACACAACCTCTTTTTCACACTTTACAAAACAATTATCTTCTCTGGAAATATTACACCTTTTAACATTTAGTGCCCCTGGAGGCCAGTGAACATCACGGAAATGGGCCATAATGTAGCTAATATTTTCCCAAGAGGTGGTGGAACATTTTTATAACCCTGGGAACTGAATTTAAAGGCTACAATTTATACATTTTGTTAAGCGCTGTGTTTTTTGTATGTATATTGATTCATAGCCTTAGCTGAGTATGCTGCACACAGCCATCTCTAGGCTGCACCAGCGGCTAGTTGCCATGCTGGGTGTTGCATACCCTCCAACATTTCTCCGATGAAAATAGGGACATCCCATTCCACAATGATCATTTTACTATTTCTACCCCACACATCTTACTGGCTTGTCCCAGCCATTCTGGGCAGCTTCTAACGTATATAAAAACATTAAACAGTAAACATTAAAAATCTTCCCTATACAGGATTGCCTTCAGACAGCACAGGGGTAGGATAACTCCATACCCTCCCAACATTTCTCCATTGAACATAGGGACATCCTAAAGAAAAGTGGGACATTCTGGGATCAAATCAGAAATCGGGACAGCTTCTCTCAATCAGGGACGTCCCGCAAAATAGGGACACTTGGAGCGTCTGGTGTTGTGTTTGTTGAAAATCAGAATTGAATCACCACGTGTTAAATCTAGACATCATCTTCCTACTTCTTTCTTCCTCTCCCTACAGTCCACCTTACCACTTCCTCCATTTTTCTAGAGAACAGTGTAAGAGACAGCACTGGATGGGGCTGCAGGCAGAGGGGGAAACTGGTAAAAGTAGCCTCCTCCCACTTCCACCTGCAAGGAAAATCCCGAGGACAGAACCCTGTTTAAGAGATGCCCCTGCTGGCAAGAACAAAATCTGGATCCAACATTATGTGGCATGCGTGTTTACACACACACACAAACCCAGCAGCAGCTTATGATTTCTCACTTTCAATCGCAGCACAATTCCGTAAAACAGACTAGCAGTTTTGAGACCATACATGTTTCCCTGGAGAGAAGGTTTCAGAGCCATAGGGACACCACAGACAAAGCCCTATCCTTAGGGCCCTACAGCCTAATGGCTCTTACTGGCAGGCTACAGAACATGGCTTCTGATGCTGAAATTAATGCTTGGGCCCCTTTGAACAAAGCAGGCAGTCCTTCAGATAGCCTTTTAGAAATTGAAAGGCCTAAATCAGCACCATGATTTGGGCCTGGAAATGATAAGGCAGATAGCATAACCATTACTAGCTGCTGGATTCTGCAGCAGTGGCCATTTCCAAACCATCTTTGCGGAGAGCCCTACATAGCGTACATTGCAGTCATCTAACCTGGACATAACAAAGGCTTAATCAGATTTTTCTAGATTGTGCTGCAACTGCTGAGCTGGTCTATGGTGGTAAAAACAAACAACAACAACAAAACCCACACACAAACAAACAAACAAAAAACCAACACAAATAAATACCCATGGCACCCAACACCACCTGTGTCTCCATAGATAAGGCCAAAACCAGACTTCAGCGGCAGTGTGACCCCATGCAAAGTCAGAGTCAAATTAGCAGATCCCCCCAAGTGGCAGTATTTCCATTTTATCTGGATTATGGTTCAGCTTGTTAGCCTTCATCCATTCCTGTACTGTTCCTAGACTGCTGCCTTCTTGTAATTGAATGGTGCAAAAAAGAGGTAGAGTTGTGTGTCATTCACATACTTGCAGGTGTGTGTTTGTGCGCAGAGAGAGAGAGAGAGAGAGAGAGAGAGAGAGAGAGAGAAGAGTGGTAAAAAAGAATGGTAAAGGACCCCTGGATGGTTAAGTCCAGTCAAAGGCAACTATGGGGTTAGACACTCATCTTGCTTCAGGCCAAGGGAGACGGCGTTTGTCCAGTGAGCTAGCATTAGGTGGTATAGTGGCCAGCATGTTGCTATTTGACTGAATTCACATGCCTGTGACATGACTGCAACCCTGTGCATGGTTACCAAGGAGTAACTTCCATTGAACTTGCTGCTACTTGTTTCTGACTGCATAGATTCAACTTGTAACTCTAACACCTTGAGCTTTAACAAATTTCCAATCAGTTAATATGAAACCTTCAGCTTTTAATTAGAAATGCAAATATTCTTGTAGAGAAGTGTTACCATTTAAACTACTAGGATGAACTAAGAAGAACCTCCATCAAA